>NC_084625.1:12313322-12360822 GCF_033978795.1 Nerophis ophidion
GTAGGCAGCAGATGACAAGACAGAACAACAGCTGACCTTTGACCTCCCCGCCTTATATAGAGGACAAACTGACCTTGAAAAGGACCCAATGGAGATGCCCCGGCCTCCTGCCCCCAGGCACCGGGCTTCCTACCTCGCCTAGCAACAGTCGGGCAGTCATTTTATTTGTGGAAATAAGGCCATATCTGTCTTCTTTGCTACTGTCTTTGAACATGCAATATTTAGCTTTAAGATGTGTAGCAAAGCCTGCTGTGGTAGTTTTCCCCATGTCCCTACCATGAATTGATTAACTTGGACCCCGACTTAAACAAGTTGAAAAACGTATTTGAATGTTACCATTTAGTGGGCAATCGTACGGAATATGTACTGAACTGTGCAATCTACTAATAAAAGTATCAATCAATCAATCAAAAAAAATCAATGTCAGGTGTGCACATACACACTAGCTAGGGGGCGAGACAGAGGGAGTATCGTTTTCCACGAGGAAGGGGATTTAACATAACAGATGCCATGTGATACAGGAGGACCACACGTTGGCAACACTGCCATGGCTGTGTGTGCTAAAGTGCTAACATTACAGTCACATTTTAATCCAAACCCATTATCAAGCTTTAATCAAGTTCCTTAAAGGCATGGGTGTCAAACTCTGGCCCGCGGGCCAAATTTGGCCCGCCGTGTAATTTCATTTGGCCCTGGAGGCAATATCAAATTAACATTAGAGCTGGCCCGCCGGTGTTATACAGAGGCAGTGCCGCTGTAACACCGCATTCACCGCTAATACTCATACTTGCCAACCCTCCCGATTTTCCCGGGAGACTCCTGGAGTTCAGTGCCCCTCCCGAAAAAAATCCCTGGGCAACCATTCTCGTGAATATCTCCCAATTTCCATCCGGACAACAATATTGGGGGTCGTGCCTTAACGGCAATGCCTTTAACGTTCTCTACAAGCTGTTGTCACGTCCGCTTATCCTCCATACAAACAGCCAAGCCTCATGATATAAGCAGTTTGTACACACTAAGTGAATGCAAAGCATACTTAGTCAACAGCTAAACAGGTCACACTGAGGGTGGCCGTATAAACAACTTTAACCTGTTACAAATATGCACCAAACTGTGAACCCACACCGAACAAGAATGACAAACACATTTCGGGAGAACATCCGCACCGTAACACAACAGAACAAATACCCAGAACCCCTTGCAGCCCTAACTCTCCCAGGACGCTACAATACACGCTTCTAACTAAAAGGTTAATTTGTTCAACCTTGGCCCGCGGCTTTGTTCAGATTTAAATTTTGGCCCACTCTGTATTTTGAGTTTGACACCCCTGCTTAAAGGGCTTCACAAACCACAAGAACATCCTTTGATCCGAACCCACACCTGGGCACGGTAAAACTCCAATGAGGAGGAAAAAAAGGGACACATTTTAACAGCAACATTATGCTACGTTAGCCTTTTGCTAAAGAAAAGCAATTCTTATAATTATTGTATAATAGCCAGAGCTCCAGGCTTAAGATGTGTAGTGAGGCTTGCATATATGAATATATATATATACTGTATATATATACATATATATATATATATATATATATATATAGGAGTTTCCAATTATTTCTACAACTCTTATTTTTTGTTATAGTGTGATTGAAGCACATACTTTGTCACAAAAAACATTCTAGAAGTTTTTTTTTTTTTTAATTTATGAATTTATTATGGGTCTACTGAAAATGTGACCAAATCATCTGGGTCAAAAGTATACATACAGCAGTCTTAATACTTGGTTACATGTCCCTTGGCAAGTTTCACTGCAATAAGGCGCTATTGGTAGCCATCCACAGGCTTCTGGCAAGCTTTCGGTAGAATTTTTGAACACTCCTCTTGACAAAGTTGGTGCTGTTCAGCTAAATTTGTTGGTTTTCCGACATGAACTTGTTTCTTCAGCATTGTCCACATGTTCTCAATGAGGTTTAAGTCGGGACTTTGGGAAGACCTTTCTAAAACCTTAATTCTAGACTGATTTAGCCATTCCTTTACCACTTTTGACGCGTGTTTGGGGTCATTGTCCTGTTGGAACACCCGACTGAGCCCAATACCCAACCTTCGGGCTTATGATTTTAGGTTGTCTTGAAGAATTTGGAGGTAATCCTCCTTTTTCATTGTCCCTTTTATTCTCTGTAATGCAGCAGTTCCATTGGCAGCAAAACAGGCGCCCATAGCATAATACTACCACCACCATTTTTGTTTCATCTGACCACAGAACTTTCCTCCAGAAGGTCTTATCTTTGACCATTCGAACAGCATCAAACTTTAGATGAGCTTTAAGGTGTTGCTTCTGGTGCAAGAGCTTCCTTCTTGCATGGTAGCCTTTCAGTCCATGGCGATGCAAAACACGCTTGACTGTGGACACTGACACCTGTGTTCCAGCAGCTTCCAATTCATTGCAGACCTGCTTTTTGTTGGTTCTCGGTTGACTCTTGATCATCCAAACCAATTTACTCTCAGCAGCAGGAGACAGTTTGCTTTTTCTTTCTGATCCTGGCAGTGACAAAACTGTGCCATGCACTTAATACCTGCAAATTATTGTCTGCACAGTTGCTCTTGGGACCTTAAGCTGCTTTAAAATGGCTCCAAGTGACTTTCCTCACTTGTTCAAGTCAATGATTAGTTTTTTTCAGAATCTGTGCTGCGTTCCTTTGACTTTCCCATTGTCACGTTTGTAACCGAGTCTAATGACTGCATCACATGAGCCCTGGGCTCAGAGAAGTCAACAGGTGGCGTCAATCATAATGCCTGACATGAAGTTAAGAGGCCATGCCATGAAGCTAATTTGATTTGATTGTAACTTTTCTACATCACCAAATGTGATCATGTCTGTTGCTCTGTGTACACTTTTGACCCAGCAGACTTGGTCTCATTTTCAGTAGACCCATAATAAATTCATAAAAGAACCAAACTTCATGAATGTTTTGTGACCAACAAGTATGTGCTCCAATCACTCCATCACAAAATGAATAAGAGTTGTACAAAAAATTGGAAACTCAAGACAGCCATGACATTATGATCTTTACAAGTGTATGTAAACTTTTGAGCACATGTATACATACCGTATTTTCATGAATAGCCGCCGGACATGTTATATGCGCCTGCCTTGAATTGCTGCCGGGTAAAACTCGCTCCCCAAATTAATAAGCGCATGCTTACTTTTACCGCCGGGCCGAGTTCGTGATGCCGCGAGTGGCGCTTTCCCTGCCGGCATTTTGAAAATGGCGGAGGAGTTTTTATTTGCTTTTACTTCATGTAAACCAGGGGTCTTGTTCCACAGCCATACAGCTCACACTAATGGTTGTGAGATAAAACAATTTTAACACTCTTACTAATATGCGCCACACTCTGTGAACCATAACCAAATAAGAATAACAAAGACATTTCTGGAGAACATTGGCTCTGTAACACATTATAAATGCAACATAAGAATTACCCAGAATGCCATGCATCCATGACTCTTGGCTATATTATTCACCCCGCCAGCAAGCACCCCCTTCCGTTCAGGGGTTGGGGGTGCATGTATAATATAGCCAAGAGTCATGGATGCATTGGAATTCTGGGTAATTCTTATGTTGCATTTATAATGTGTTACAGAGTCAATGTTCTTGTTTGGTGTGGGTTCACAGAGTGTGGCGCATATTAGTAAGTGTTAAAGTTGTTTATATCACAACCATTGGTGTAAACAATATGGGTGTTGACTAAGTATGTATTGCAATCTCGTATGGGAAGTAACGAAATGCATGCGTCCTACCAGCATGCAGACAGCATGGTGTAAAGGTGGGCGCGATGACATGGTCCCCAACCACCGGCCCACGGCCGCAGAAGAATTTAGAACAGTGTTCCCCAACCACCGGGCCGCGGCCGCAGAAAAATATTTTTTGCTATTATTTTTTTTTTATCATGCTCAATTTTTTCTGCATGCCATTGGTAAGCGCAGGGGTGAGAAGAGGTTTTAAAATAATTAGCGTCTGCTTACTTTTACCGCATGCCTTGAACAAGCGCAGGAGTGAGACGAGGTTTTGAATTAATTAGCGCCCCGGCGGCTATTCAAGGAAATACGGTATATATGTTGAGTGTTACCTAAAACATAGTGTGTTCTTTGCTATAATTAAAATTGTGTTTTTTTGCTGTAATTATCGGTTTCATATCGTACATATCATATTTTATTATGTTGTTGTTTTTTGTTGATGTTGTCTCTCTGTCGTATTCCTTTTTGTCCCTTAAAATAAATACAAATAAGGCAACAAGAGAAGTACCTCAAACTTCTCTTTTGTTAAGTAAATCCGTTCAGCAGATATGGGCATCTACATCAAACTATGATTTGCCTGACTGGCGGGACAAGACTTGTTCCATCCATCCATCCATCCATCATCTTCCGCTTATCCGAGGTCGGGTCGCGGGGGCAGCAGCCTAAGCAGGGAAGCCCGGACTTCCCTATCTCCAGCCACTTCGTCTAGCTCTTCCCGGGGGATCCCGAGGCGTTCCCAGGCCAGCAGGGAGACATAGTCTTCCCAACGTGTCCTGGGTCTTCCCCGTGGCCTCCTACCGGTTGGACGTGCCCTAAACACCTCTCTCGGGAGGCGTTCGGGTGGCATCCTGACCAGATGCCCGAACCACCTCATCTGGCTCCTCTCGATGTGAAGGAGCAGCGGCTTTACTTTGAGTTCCTCCCGGATGGCAGAGCTTCTCACCCTATCTCTAAGGGAGAGCCCCGCCACCCGGCGGAGGAAACTCATTTCGGCCGCTTGTACCCGTGATCTTATCCTTTCGGTCATGACCCAAAGCTCATGACCATAGGTGAGGATGGGAACGTAGATCGACCGGTAAATTGAGAGCTTTGCCTTCCGGCTCAGCTCCTTCTTCACCACAACGGATCGATACAACGTCCGCATTACTGAAGACTGGTTATTAAAAAAATATAAAAATAAAACATTGTGTGTACAATTAACAACCTGACACTGGAACAGATTATTAAAAAAACCTTTAAAATCCATAGAACATGTATTGTGATCTTTACAAGCGGTGTATGTCGTGTAAAAGATAACTTATTTGGATGCATTATGGTTACATCATTAAAATGTTAGTATTGTTTTTATATGTATTTATTTATTATTATTTATTTAAATGTTTTTGTTTTTATGCAGTCATTGGTGGAGCTCAGGATAGTATTTGAATGTTGTTTTTAATATTGTTGTGCAGCACTTTGGAAACATTTTGTTGTTTAAATGTGCTATATAAATAAAGTGGATTGTCTATCTGAGTTGGTCCTGCGATGAGGTGGCGACTTGTCCAGGGTGTACCTTGATTGTAGCTGAGATAGGCACCAGCGACCCCAAAGGGAATAAGCGGTATAAAATGGATGGATTGGATTGAAAAAAGCCACTTTTGCATAACAAGGCTCATTTAATGTCCACTTGCATTGGGGCCACACCGCCAGGGCAGTGACTCACCAGATCCAACAGATGGCGCTGTGGTCTGTCACAACAGTTCTCGCTTAACATGGAGTGATGGTCTTTAAAACAAGATGTTTTGGGGCGACTTGCCGTTGAGTTCTGCTACAGTTTATCATAGAAGAAGTCATACTCTGTTTTTCTTTAGTTGCCTTCCAAAAATGGAGTCCTTTCTTCGCAGGAGCGAGCGTCTCTCTTCCTCTTCCTCCTCCTCTTCTTCACACGAGCTGATGAAGGTGTTTCAGATCAAAGTGGAAGCGCCACTCTCTGCCCCCCCCCCGCCTCCCCTCCGGCTCGCTGCTGCTGCTGCTGCTCCTGCCGCATTGTGCGAGTGAATAAAGGACGAGTGTACTCGCAGCAAAAGCTCTTCCTTTCTGACCTCCCTTTTCTCTCGCCTGCCTCTTTGCTTCCAGTTGTCAATGCCCAAGATGTGCCTCCGCTTTGTTGGCTACGAAATGTGCCGCTTCTCTTTGTAAGGCAGCCGTTGCACTGATTGGATCAGTTGTATTTTTTATGATCGATCATGTCCGGCAAGTGATCCAAAATATCCTTCCGAGGATCAGCGTCCTCTTCAGTTTACATTTGTGTCTATACTTTCTGTCCTTTACACATATTTGGAAATAAATTAGCCCTGTTATGCAAAACAAACATGCTACCAGTATGCAGTTTGTTTCCGTTCGACATGTTCCGAGTACCTTTACTTCAGTGGTTCTTAACCTGGGTTCGATGGAACCCTAGGGGTTCGGTGAGTCGGGCTCAGGGGTTCGGCGGAGGTCAAAACATACCCGACTCATCGTGTAAATAAAAACGTATCCCTATCAGCGTACTCTGGATATGGCAACAGCAGAAGTCAGACTGATTTACAGGTGTGTAATTTGTTGTGAGTTTATGCACTGTGTTGGTTTTGCTGTTTGAACAAGGTGACGTTCATGCACGGTTTATTTTGTGTACCAGTAAAAAAAAAAAACATGGTAACACTTGAAAATGGGGAACATATTCACCACTAATTAGTTAGGGACGGCGTGGCGCAGTGGGAGAGTGGCCGTGCGCAACCCGAGGGTCACTGGTTCAAATCCCACCTAGAACCAACCTCGTCACGTCCGTTGTGTCCTTGAGCAAGACACTTCACCCTTGCTCCTGATGGGTGCTGGTTGGCGCCTTGCATGGCAGCTCCCTCCATCAGTGTGTGAATGTGTGTGTGAATGGGTAAATGTGGAAGTAGTGTCAAAGCGCTTTGAGTACCTTGAAGGTAGAAAAGCGCTATACAAGTACAACCCATTTATCATTCATTTACCATTAATTAGTTGCTTATTAACATGCAAATTAGTAACACATTGGCTCTTAATCCATCCATCCATCCATCTTCTTCCGCTTATCCGAGGTCGGGTCGCGGGGGCAGCAGCCTAAGCAGGGAAACCCAGACTTCCCTCTCCCCAGCCACTTCGTCAAGCTCTTCCTGGGGGATCCCGAGGCGTTCCCAGGCCATCCGGGAGACATAGTCTTCCCAACGTGTCCTGGGTCTTCCCCGTGGCCTCCTACCGGTTGGACGTGCCCTAAACACCTCCCTAGGGAGGCGTTCGGGTGGCATCCTGACCAGATGCCCGAACCACCTCATCTGGCTCCTCTCGATGTGGAGGAGCAGCGGCTCTACTTTGAGTTCCTCCCGGATGGCAGAGCTTCTCACCCTATCTCTAAGGGAGAGCCCCGCCACACGGCGGAGGAAACTCTTATCCTTTCGGTCATAACCCAAAGCTCATGACCATAGGTGAGGATGGGAACGTAGATCGACCGGTAAATTGAGAGCTTTGCCTTCCGGCTCAGCTCCTTCTTCACCACAACGGATCGGTACAACGTCCGCATTACTGAAGACGCCGCACCGATCCGCCTGTCGATCTCACGATCCACTCTTCCCCCACTCGTGAACAAGACTCCTAGGTACTTGAACTCCTCCACTTGGGGCAGGGTCTCCTCCCCAACCCGGAGATGGCATTCCACCCTTTTCCGGGCGAGAACCATGGACTCGGATTTGGAGGTGCTGATTCTCTATTGGCTCTTAAGTAGTCATTATTAAGTACTTCTTAATGCTTTATTCGGCATGTTTTTAATATAACCCTAACCGTCAGATGAGGAATAATCTCCCTTTTATTTAGTATTATTATTATTATTTTTTTTTTTCTCCCTTTCTCTCTCCTTTTAGTCTCTTTTTGTCTTTGGTCTTGTATGGGTGTATGTGTGTGTCTTTGTAGTCTTACTTGTTGTTTGTGCCATGTGTCCCTGGTTGGTTCGATTTGAGTGGGTTGGGAGGGTGGTTTTAGGGGTAAGGGTGTGAAGAATTCACTGACTTTAAAATTGTACTGTTTCAACTTGCACTTTTTTTCTGTATATGTGAAAAAGTCAATAAAAAAGTTGGATTAATATAACCCTAACCAGCTAACCCTGACCAAATAACTCTGAATTAAGTCTTTATCACTTAGAATATGTTTCCCATGTTTCCAAAAACATCTAACTTTGTCTTGAATTTGGAAAAAAAAACGTTTTATTTTTCACTAAAGAAGGGTCCAGTGAATGCGCATAAGAAACTGGTGGGGTTCGATACCTCTAACTAGGTTACGAACCACTGCTCTACTTACTCAGTTGGTTCCACAACCGAACTCTAGACTCAAAATACTCCCTGTTGACATGAATTCAGATTGTTTATCGCCTCCAAAACAGTAACAATGTGAAAAAAGAAAAAACTTTTAGATACTAAATATTATATGGAAATCAATCCAATTCAGTGTACGACAAATAACTGTTTTGCTCGCGCAAAAGCTGGCGTCTGCTTTAGTACGGTGCTGAGTCTGCAGAATTGCATTGCTAAGCTTAAACTGCTTCGTCAAGTTGACAACTCGGTCAGTCATGATTAGAGATTTGTACCTTTCACATTTGAATTAATATGTTACCAATTCCCGATACCTCGGAATCGATACAGGTACTTTTTGAATGAATGAATGAAATAAGTTTATTTCGATCATATAATTAACCATTTTATGGGACCAGTTTATACATACACAACAATCATACACATTTACACACAAAAAGAAAAGAAAAATACTGGCCGAAAAAGGAATAGGCTGAAGAAGGGGTGTAACGGCACACAAAAATTTCGGTTCGGTACGTACCTCGGTTTAGAGGTCACGATTCGGTTTATTTTCGGTACAGTAAGAAAACAACAAAATATAATTTTTTTGGGTTATTTGTTTACCAAATTTGTAAAAAAATGGCATAACATACATATACACACAGGGTCCATTGCCAGGGTTTAATATGGTCAACGTATGTAAAATAAAAACTAATTAAAATAAGGCTCAAAATGGTTTCTTAACAAAACCTTTCTACATATACAATGCTTTTTTTGATTGCTTGATTGAGACTTTTATTAGTAGAGTGCACATTACAGTACATATTCCGTACAATTGACCACTAAATGGTAACACCCCAATAAGTATTTCAACTTGTTTAAGCTGGGATCTACGTTAATCAACATTAAACTGCCTCAAGTTGTTGTTCAGATTACATAAAATGACAAAAATGTTCTTCTACTTAAAGAAAGTGCAACATTAAACAGTTTCAAGTCAACTCAACCTAGGATTAACTCCCCCCCAGCCTGGCTAACTTGGCAGTAAGAGGATATATGAGTTCATTGTTCTTCCACCATAGAAGTGGGTCAAAATCTAGTTTTTAATGCAATGTGGTATTAAATGTACTGCTATAAAAACATTTGTAATTGCTTTAGCCCTGCCTGACTCTTGAACGGGTTAGCATGTTTGACCTGTTGTCAGAAGCAGCTGCTGAAAAATGTTGGCGAACCTCCGTCGTTCGTTGTCGTATCGCGCAGCCAAAGTGTTCCCAAAAGGGAGATCCTAACGAGGCAGGAGGGTCTTCCAGCTCTGGCTTTTACATGTTGTCGTAGCCCGGTCTCTGCTAGTATGCCCTGTGTTGTGCCTCGGTCTGCATTGTTTACACAACGTGGGGTACGGTACTTAATATGTCCGTGTGGAAACTTGTTTGGTACACCACCGAACCGAAACCCCTGTACCGAAACAGTTCAATAAAAATACACGTACCGTTACACCCCTAGGCTGAAGCCAAGGCTTGTATTTGACTATCCTATACCTTCACTGAAAATAAGATTACCTGGAACATCAACGTTAAAAAAAAAAAAATTGGGATGAAAGTAATTGTTACTATATTTTATAATTTTCAATTATTTCACCTTTCAAGGTTTTCTTTAACCTTACCAAAGAAGTACCGGTACATGTCGTCAACTCATCAATGACCTTGTTCCACCATTTAACTCCCAAAACTGAAATACATTTGTATTTTATATTCCTTCTTGCTTTACCTATTTCAAAAATCAATATCCCCCGTAAATCATAGTTTTCTCCTCTTAATTGAAATAACCTGAGTATACAAGCTGGAAGGCTCTTGTTCTTTACTCGAAACATAAATTCCATTGTTTTTAAAAACACACTATCTGAAAAATTTTAACACATTAGAACTTATAAATAATGGATTGGTATGTTCATAGTAGCACACTTTGTGTATTATTCTAATGACCCTTTTTTAAAGTTTAATTATTGGGTCTATGCTTGTTTTATAAACATTTCCCCAAACTTCAACACAATATGTTAAATATGGAAAAACAAAAGAATAATATAACATATGCAGACATTTCTTATTCAGCATGTGTCTTACTTTATAAAGAATAGCAATGGATTTGGATATTTTTCCCTTCATATATTCAATATGTTGTTTCCAACATAATTTATAATCAATTATTATTCCCAGGAATTTAGTTTCATATACTCTATCGATTTCCATTGGTACCATCAAACACTTGATGGTACCAATTTTCGATATTTTTATGTGTGTCAATACATATGAAGTGTTTTTGATTATAAAATTTATTTTTTATGATTATGATAACTGTTGTCCAGTTGAGTTGTTTTTTTTATCGTATTATCACTTGCAAGTATGACATTAAGTTGCAATTACAATTGCAACTCCCAAGATTTTAGATGGTAGTTTTTGATTTTTGATTGATTGATACTTTTATTATTAGATTACACAGTACAGTACATATTCCGTACAATTGACCACTAAATGGTAACACCCGAATAAGTTTTTCAACTTCAATCAATCAATCAATGTTTACTTATATAGCCCTAAATTACTAGTGTCTCAAAGGGCTGCACAGACCACCACGACATCCTCGGTAGGCCCACATAAGGGCAAGGAAAACTCACACCCAGTGGGACATCGGTGACAATAATGACCCAGTGGGACGTCGGTGACAATGATGACTATGAGAACCTTGGAGAGGAGGAAAGCAATGGATGTCGAGCGGGTCTAACATGATACTGTGAAAGTTCAATCCACAATGGATCCAACACAGTCGCGAGAGTCCAGTCCAAAGCGGATCCAACACAGCAGCGAGAGTCCCGTTCACAGCGGAGCCAGCAGGAAACCATCCCAAGCGGAGGCGGATCAGCAGCGCAGAGATGTCCCCATTTGTTTAAGTCGGGGTCCACGTTAATCAATTCATGGTACAAATATATAGTAGTGTATAGTTTATGGTGTTTTTTGTTGCAGCCTTGAAAGTGTTAATACTGCAAGTATTGTACTTATTTTTACTTTGATTGTAAAGTGCATCCTTGTTGTAGTTTTCATTTACAAATTTGGAGGTGTTGAAATTGCTGTGTAAAATCATTCATGCTGATCATTAGCATGTCAATAGCAAAGCCAATATATCATAGCATCAAGTTAGCACTTTTTTGGTAAAGTAAACCATTACTTTTTCTTTCATTGGAGCCTTTTGTGAGGCATTTTCTTTGTTGGCATTGAAAATCATTACGTCGAGGTAGTTTACCTAAGTCCGCTCTCAGGGCTGCTGGAGTGATCAGCAAACGGGTGTAGCCCAGGTATGGAACACAGGTGGAATTTACATTAATTGGTGGCACCAGCGGGATTCAGTGGTTGCCACAAAAGTACCGGATTCATTATCCATCCCTAGTCTTAATGAGTTAATTATTTATTGAAAAAAATTACATATTTCAATGTTATATTTCAAAAAAATGCTGATTATTGGCTGTTCAGGTGCTATATCCGTTTTTCTTACCCTTCTAAGTCTCATTCCCAAGTATTATATACAGTTGTAGTCTTTGCATGCAGTTGCAATTCCAAGATGTCAAATGGGAGTAGTTTATATGCTACAATGTGTTGCTTAGTCAGGGAGTAGTCTTTGCCATTAAGCTGAATATAGTATTCTGATGTGTCCTACACAGTGTTTATACTGTAGGCATTGCACTTATTACACGCCAGCTGTTTGATCGCATCTTAGTTGTAGTTTTCATTACCAAATTTGAAGGTGTTGAAATCGCCATGTAAACTCGCACATGCTAATGAGCAACAAGTCCATTGCAAATACAGTTTGAATTTAGCATCAAGCTACCACATTGTGACGGACCCTCACCGTCGTGCGGGTTCCCAGGACCACCAAGTAAGGACATGGCTTTGAGCAGTTGGACTTTGTTTTATTCTTTCAATAAAACCTTTCAGCTTCCGTTTTCACCTTGCCGCGTCATTGTCTGCCTCTCGCTCTTTTCCTCTCGCGTTCAGCGTCTCCCCCCTTCTCTCCGCTGTAACCCTTTTACACCTTGCGAGGAGATTAGATGATTCTGCCCAGCCGGGTGCCCCGCGCACCTGATCATTATTGCGGTGTCGCTCCCAGCATGCCCCGCCTCCTCGCCGCCATTTTGGGCCGGGCTCCGGCGTTCCCCGCCCCGCTGCTAGTCCGCCGGCTTCGCCTCTTCACACACATTTATAAAAGTGGAGCCTAATTCTACGTGTTTGCGTCTTCTATGAGGCACCCTTGCTTTGTCGGCATGGAAAATTCTAACATTACATAGAAGTCTGACTTAGTTTGTTGCTCGAGTGTTTTTATTTATATATGAAAGGAAGAGCGGATGTTTCAGAGCAGATATTACAGAGTTAATTCCATATTTAGTTCACCAACTGCCGGTGCAGAAGCTCATAACTCAAATTTAGGCTGCCATCCTAAAGCCTAACAAAAAGCCGACAAACATTATGTACACATGCTTTATTTATTGTGATTTGGCAGTAAATGACAACAAAATACATCACAGATTAGAAGTCCTGCCTCAGATGTTCTAAATATCAAGCCAACACCGCACCAGGCGTCCATGGAGGACGTGACTCACCAGAGACTATGATGATACACAAGTAGCTCCCTCAAAAATAAATTATATTTTGACCTGTTTTTAATTAAAAACCGATGCAGGGCCCTGAGGAGAACTTTGTCGACGACGGCGTTTTAAAATAATAATGGACTTTATCAAACTTAATTAAAGCCATGGGTGTATTTTGTAAACGGGTACAATTATGTAATCATTCCTGAATCTTTGAACAAAAGCCCACTTCTCCGATTTAAACAACACAATAATAAATACATCTGCGGGACACTAAAATGTAGCCTCATCTCGCTGATTGATGGAAGGATGCTCTGCTGCGGTTTCATAGCTCCCTAAAAGGTGGACAATAACCTTTTGACACGTTTCTCTCATCTCCTCTTCCTCTGCATCCTGCGCTCCCTCTTGTGCTCCGCATCAGTTGATGGATATGTGCTGTGCTGCAGCATGTACAGGATATATGTTATCTCCCCTCTCGAGGCGGTGCTCTCTTACAGATGCAATTCTGATCTAGGATTCTATTTAACCGATGGCCAATAGTGCAGCAGCAGGGATGTGCTTTTTTTTTGTGTTTTTTTTTTAAACCACCTTCACAAGTTTGGATGTGTGTACTTTCAAAGCTTCCTCCAACTTGTCACAGTTCCCCAAAGACCACCCATGAAATGTCCTCATGCCATCACTAAATAAATGTTTTTGAGACTGTTCCAATGTGCTTTTTGCTCTCTTTAATATTGCATCCATGTGATCCCTTCCTCCTCATCCAGGGGCCACAACCAGAGGATGGAGTTCCTGGGAGATTCCATCATGCAGCTTGTGGCCACTGAGTACCTCTTCATCCACTTCCCCGACCACCACGAGGGACATTTAACAGTAAGAGAAACATCACCATTCGATCACCTACGTTTCCTCTTTTGGAACAGCTCATTCTGAATCCACGATGTGGTTTCCGGGCAAAAAAAACCCTTTTAGACTTAGACTTAGACTTCTTTTTTATTGTCATTCAAATTTGAACTTTACAGCACAGATAAGAACGAAATTTTGTTACATAAGCTCATGGTAGTGCAGGATTTAAAAAAAAAGCAATAACGTGCATATATAATTAAATAAATATATATAAATAATATATAAATATATAGATTACTGTACAGCTAAATATATTGAACTTTTTCACTTGCGTCCATGTTTATGGTTGTATGTTGTCACATTCAAAACGCATTGTGATGCGCGGAGATATCACCTCAGGATGCAGTGGGACCAGACAGGCAGGATTGCAGGTAAGAATCTCATTTTTTATACAAAAAATAAAAGAACACTTGTACAAATACCAAAGTAAAGGCGTGCCGGAGCGCACGAAAAGCTAAAGCTAATAGCTAGCACTAGAGTCCAAATAAGTGTCCACAGAAGCGCGTGTCAAGCGCACAGAAGGTAAGGCGTAACTTAGCACAGAACAGACAAGGCAGAGAAAACCAAACATGACTGTTGCGCGTAGCAAACCATGAGCCAAGACCGAACTAAAGTAGAAAGCAGTCTTAAAGGGGAACATTATCACCAGACCTATGTAAGCGTCAATATATACCTTGATCCATCCATCTATCATCTTCCGCTTATCCGAGGTCGGGTCGCGGGGGCAGCAGCCTAAGCAGGGAAGCCCAGACTTTCCTCTCCCCAGCCACTCCGTCTAGCTCTTCCTGGGGGATCCCGAGGCGTTCCCAGGCCAGCCGGGAGACAAAGTCTTCCCAAAGTGACCTGGGTCTTCCCCGTGGCCTCCTACCGGTTGGACGTGCCCTAAACACCTCCCTAGGGAGGCGTTCGGGTGGCATCCTGACCAGATGCCCGAACCACCTCATCTGGCTCCTCTCGATGTGAAGGAGCAGCGGCTTTACTTTGAGTTCCTCCCGGATGGCAGAGCTTCTCACCCTATCTCTAAGGGAGAGCCCCGCCACACGGCGGAGGAAACTCATTTCGGCCGCTTGTACCCGTGATCTTATCCTTTCGGTCATGAGCCAAAGCTCATGACCATAGGTGAGGATGGGAACGTAGATCGACCGGTAAATTGAAAGCTTTGCCTTCCGGCTCAGCTCCTTCTTCACCACAACGGATCGGTACAACGTCCGCATTACTGAAGACGCCGCACCGATCCGCCTGTCGATCTCACGATCCACTCTTCCCTCACTCGTGAACAAGACTCCTAGGTACTTGAACTCCTCCACTTGGGGCAGGGTCTCCTCCCCAACCCGGAGATATACCTTATACATATACCTTGATGTTGCAGAAAAAAGACCATATATTGTTTAACCGATTTCCGAACTCTAAATGGGTGAATTTTGGCGAATTAAACACCTTTCTGTTTATCGCTCTGGAGGGGATGACGTCAGAATGTGACGTCGCCGAGGTAATACAGCCGCCATTTTCATTTTTAACCCATTGTAAACATCGGGTCTCAGCTCTGTTATTTTCCGTTTTTTTGACAATTTTTTGGAAGCTTGGAGACATCATGCCTCGTCGGTGTGTTGTCGGAGGGTGTAACAACACTAACAGGAAGGGATTCAAGTTGCAACGAAGATGCGAAAGTGTCTGCCGCCAGACCCCCATTGAATGTACCAAAGTGGCTCCACATTTTACCGGCGATGACAGACATGGCACAGAGATGTATGGATAACCTGCAGATGCATTTGCAACGATAAATTCAACAAAATCACAAAGGTGAGTTTTGTTGATGTTGACTTATGTGCTAATCAGACATATTTGGTCGCGGCGTGACTGCGAGCTAATCGATGCTAACATGCTACGCTAATCGACGCTAACATGCTATTTACCGGCGGAGCTAAAGCAGACATGGCACAGAGATGTATGGATAACCTGCAGATGCATTTGTAACGATAAAATCACAGAAATCACAAAGGTGAGATTTGTTAATGTTGACTGCCAGCTAATCGATGCTAACATGCTACGCTAATCGATGCTAACATGCTATTTACCGGCAGGGCTAAAGTAGACATGGCACAGAGATGTATGGATAACCTGCAGATGCATTTGCAACTATATTACGTTTACTTCCACCCACATTTAATGCGAAAAAACACTTACCAATCGACGGATTTAAGTTGCTCCAGTGTCACGAGATGCGAAAGTCCTGATCGTTTGGTCCGCACATTTTACCGGCGATGCTAACGCAGCTATTCGGCCATGCTATGGCTATGAATAGCGTCAATAGCTATTCGCTCAATAGCTTCAGTTTCTTCTTCAATACTTTCATACTCCAACCATCCGTTTCAATACATGCGTAATCTGTTGAATCGCTTAAACCGCTGAAATCCGGGTTTAAATCCGAGCTAATGTCGCTATATCTTGCTGTGGTATTCGCCATTGTTTGTTTACATTGGCAGCACTGTATGACGTCACAGGGAAATGGATAGTCGCATCGCAAATAGCGAAAATAAGGCACTTTAAAGCTTTTTTTAGGGATATTCGGAGACCGGTAAAATTTTTAAAAAATATATAACATGCCACTGGGAACTGATTTTTATTGTTTTTAACCCTTTTGAAAATGTGATAATGTTCCCCTTTAAATACTAAAGTAAACAATTGCCATCAGGTGTGCGTCGAAAAACATAGGTGGAACAAATGAGAAACCATGGCAACGAGATAAAACAGAAAGTGCAAAACTCAGAACACTAAAATTAATAATTAAAACACAAAAAAGGACTCAAATATAGACAAAAGATGTGATCCGGGAATCGGATCACAACCTATGTTATATTGTCTTTTTTTATTCCAGCGAGTTAATCCATTTTGGGGGGAGTTGAGGGGATAATTTAATTATGTGTTCAAGAGTCTTACGGCCTGAGGGAAGAAGATGTTACAGAACCTGGAGGTTCTGCTTCGGAGTCTGCGGAACCTCTTTCTAGAGTCCAGCAGTGAAAACAGTCCTTGGTGGGGGTGGGAGGAGTCTTTGCAGATTTTCTGAGCCCTGGTCAGGCAGCGGCTTTTTGTGATCTCCTGGATAGGAGGAAGAGCAGTCCTGATGATCTTTTCCGCCGTCCTCACCACTCTCTGGAGAGACTTAAACTAAAGTTGCAACAAACATCAGCCATGGGTGACGTTACACCAGTGACGTGCGGTGAGGTTTATTGCTGGTGAGGCACTGACGTAATCAGAATCAGAGTTACAAATATACAGTATGCGCTCCGCGCGGATTATTTGCCATTTGATTGGCAGCATTTTACGGGTTATGTTTGTCTTTTCTGCATTCTTTACACCAGGAGTGCCCATTACGTTATCGCGAGCTACCGGTTGATCGTGGAGGGTGTGTCAGTCGATCGCCAGCCAGGCTTTTAAAAAAATAGAGCTAAAAATTAGCGATCATCAATCTTCACCAAGACGTCACTTGATTGACATTCACGGCACCCGAGGGTCTTGTGAGATGACGCTGGCTGCTGTGAGATCATTATCAAGACAAAATGATCGACAGGAAGGCGAGTGTGGAAGTCCGCTGTTTCCGGGTTCTCGGGACCACCAAGGATTGACATGACAGGCCTTTCCAGGTTTACAACACGGTTTATTGACAGAGATGTACAAAGTCCTTCTGCGCTTTTTCAGCAATATGCAAAGTCTCTGACTGCTTTCCAGCAATTGTCTGTCCGTGTCTCGCTCTCTCGCTCGTGCGTGTGTTTTTATTTACCATTCCAACCAATCACCCTTGTCCTTCCCGACCGCTGCCTTTTAACAGAGCGACAGGTGATTAGATGAACACTTTCAGCTGTGTCATCCACTCACCTGTCGCCAATCTCGAAGCCGGTCCTGCCACACCCCGCTTCCCTGCAGGCGCGCAGGCCACGCCCACCACAGCGAGAAACACTTTTTATTTCAACAGACTCTCGCGCCGTACTTTCCGTCAAAACTCTAAAGACCGACTGCACATTTCCTATCTTCACAATAAAAGCGCTGCTTCATGCTGCCTGTGCTATCAAAATAAAAGTCGCAGAAAACTGGCATGCACAAGCAAGCAAACAAGTTTTCCGCCAATGATTTTCTTGTAAAGTGTATGGAAGCTGGATAAATAAGATGCCAAAAACTCAACACTTTCATGTTTTTTCTCCTCCATTCAAAAATGTGGACGTTATCAAATAATACTGTCTAATTCCAATCAATGCAAGTCATCAGAATCAGGTAATACACCAATTTATATTATTGTCTTTGTGAAAGAAAGACATCTACATGTGCTACACATGCTTGTATTTTCATTTAACACATTTCAATCAATCAATGTTTATTTATATAGCCCTAAATCACAAATGTCTCAAAGGACTGCACAAACCACTACGACATCCTTGGAAGAACCCACATAAGGGCAAGGAAAACTCACACCCAGTGGGACGTCGGTGACAATGATGACTATGAAGAACCTTGGAGAGGACCACAAATGTGGGCAACTCCTCCTCCCTAGGGGACCGAAAGCAATGGATGTCGAGCGGGTCTAACATGATACTGTGAAAGTTCAATCCATAGTGGATCCAACATAGCCGCGAGAGTTCAGTTCAAAACGGATCCTAGACAGTGAAGTGAAGTGAAGTGAATTATATTTATATAGCGCTTTTTCTCTAGTGACTCAAAGCGCTTTACATAGTGAAACCCAATATCTAAGTTACATTCAAACCAGTGTGGGTGGCACTGGAAGCAGGTGGGTGAAGTGTCTTGCCCAAGGACACAACGGCAGTGACTAGGTTAGCAGAAGCGGGAATCGAACCTGCAACCCTCAAGTTGCTGGCACGGCCACTCTACCAACCGAGCTAAACCGCCCCAGAAGAAAGCAAGAAACCATCCCAAGCGGAGTCGGATCAGCAGCATAGAGATGTCCCCTTCCGATACACAGGCGAGCGGTCCATCCTGGGTCCTGACTCTGGACAGCCAGTACTTCATCCGTGGCCATCGGACCGAAACCCCTCCGCAAGGGAGGGGGGGACAGAGGAGAAAAAGAAAAGAAACGGCAGAACAACTGGTCTAAAAAGGAGGTCTATTTAAAGGCTAGAGTATACAAATGACTTTTAAGGTGAGACTTAACTTGTTAACAAAAACGTCTCTTTCATAAATAAATAAAAATAAATGATATATATGAATGAGGTAGATCCCCTTGTTCTGGTCAATTGAAAAGTAGCTCGCTTGCAGAAAAGGTTTGGGCAACCCTGCTTTTACACATACAAACTGTCGCCCACAAAATATGCATTTCATTAAAAACAAAACAAAAATAATGTCATCGCCGTCTCACCTTTACTTATAAATGAAGTCCATGCGCTGCTCCTTCTGGATAAAAATAGCCGTCACTTTCTGGTAAAATTCCTCCTTCGCTTCCTTCAGTTTTAAAAGTCTTATAAGAGTTCAACATACGGTATTTTTCGGACTATAAGTCAGACTTTTTTTTCATAGTTTGGCCGGGGGTGCGACTTATACTCAGGAATGACTTATGTGTGAAATTATTAACACATTACCGTAAAATATCAGATAACCTGATTTAGTTCATTCACGTAAGAGACTAGACGTATAAGATTTAATGGGATTTAGCAATTAGGAGTGACCGATTGTTTGGTAAACGTATAGAATGTTCTATATGTTATAGTTATTTGAATGACTCTTGCCATAATATGTTACGTTAACATACCAGGCACCTTCTCAGTTGGTTATTTATGCCTCATATAACGTACACTTATTCAGCCTGTTGTTCACTATTCTTTATTTATTTTAAATTGATTTTCAAATGTCTATCCTTGGTGATGCGTTTTATCAAATAAATTTCCCCCAAAAATGTGACATTTACTCCAGTGCGACTCATGTTTTTTTTTCCTTCTTTATTATGCATTTTCGGCAGGTGCGACTTATACTCCGGGGCGACTTATACTCCGAAAAATGCGGTAGTTGCCGCGATTAGCAGAGCTCCTACTCTCATTTCCACGAAATGCGAGCTGCTGTTTGGCGCGGAAGCAGGTCGCATTGATCTCTCGGTTAAAATCTCATTGATCTTTTGGTTTACCTTAGCATTGTGGACACTGACGTTGAGTCGCCGCTGTTCATCCAAAGCCAAGTTGATCCTCGTCATCCCAAACGTTTTTAGCGCAATCTAACTTTGAATATGAGCAACCGACTGCTCATGTTTGCTGAGGCTTCTTTGCAAATTCTTTAGGTAGCAAAATCCCATTTGAGTCCACACAGTTCCACAGGTTGAAAAACGTCAAATTGGAAAAGAGCGAGTAACTTTCCGTCCTGCTGATTGAAACAAACCATTTAGCTGGTCTTCCTTTAGAAATGATCTCCTGCTTCACTTGAAAGTCCACTTTAGAAAACTGTTTAAGTGCGGAAAGGTAGTCATCCATGTTGAAAGTCGGGATGCACGAGACGGAAAAAATAAGTCGCTGCGGCACTTATTCGCTGGGATTATGAGCGCCCCTATCGTGAGGCACGAGAACTGTTTGCCTCACCTCAGACTTTTTTCCCTGCCATTCTGATGGCTCAACAGACACACAAAACATGTTACTCGCTGCGGCACTTGCGTTACCGTATGTCTCTGATCCTGAGCGCCCCTATCGTGAGACACGAGAACTGTTTGCCTCACCTCAGACTTTTTCTCTGCCGTTTTGAACGCTCAGCAACACACCAGACAAGAACACGCTCTGGCCGCACGGCAGGGATTGTGAAAATTCATCGATTTTGAAGAAAAAATAATCCAAATTAGTGAAGCCACATGAAAATTTAAAACAATTACAATTATTTTATCATTATATATTTTAATTCTTTGCATGATCACAGGTGAGGCACTGCCTCCCCTGACCGCACGTCACTGCGTTACACACACCTCATGAGGACTCTCAGTTCAGAGAGCATCAAAGGATGAACTTCATGCATGGATTCATTGCCAAGCTCCAAAGATGGCATCCTGCAGCTGTGGTCCACTAGTCCAACTGTTGACACCACATCCTGACACTACAAACCGCACACGCTCCTGGTGGGAGCATAAATCCATCTGTTGAGACATTTGTGCTCCACATGTTGACAAATGTCTCTGCAGTCGCCGGTTGTTTTCCTCTTTAGGGGAATGACTGATGCGCTGAACTTTTCCAGAACAACAGGGGAGGGGGAGATGTGCGCCGTCAAATCAAGTCTCACCTGCACCAGTTTGACACTTAGTGTCTGGCAAACTTTTTACATCCCACACGTCTGTTTGCCCTCCCATCCTTCCTTTGGGTTGTGAACTCGGTCTTGTCTGATGCATTTCCTTCCTTCCATACTTCCTGCCATCCAGTTTTGGAATTATTTTTTTTTTCAAAAAGAGACAGCCCACATATTCATCTCTTGAAAATGCAGTTTACTTTACATGTGCCATGGCACTGTAACAAAACATAAACTTAAAATTCTTATTTTTGTAGCTGCCAAAACTGTACTCAAGTAAAAAAATTGTCATTTAAATATATACTAGATCAGTGTTTTTCAACCACTGTGTACAGTGGGAGATGATCTAATTTCACCTATTTGGGGTAAAAAAATGTTTTTTGCAAACCAGTAATTTTAGTCTGCAAATTATGTGTTGGTGTTGTCTAGAGCAGGGGTGTCAAACTCAAATACAAAGTGGGCCAAAATTTTAAACGGGACAAAGCCACGGGCCAAGGGTGAACAAATTAACCTTTTAATAGGGACCCAAACAAGTTTTGCATTAAATATTGAACAAGCAAGGCTTATATAACTTTATAGTGACATGCAAAATCCAGTTTCAAATAATACAAATAATATTTAAAAGAATATCAATGCCATATCAAATAAAATTTAAATAAACATTTTGTCTTTTTTTTTCTATTTGCAATCTTCTGAGGTAAATATCAAATTTTTTCCACAGGCAAATAATACATTTGAAAATAAAATAACAATAATGAATGAACCAAACATTCAAGCCTTGAAGTAGCAAGAGAAAATGCATGAATAAAACGTTAATTATTGGTCAGTTTGCTGGAAGTTTCCCGGAAGAGTTAGTGCTGCAAGGGTTTCTGGGTATTTGTTCTGTTTTTTTACGGTGCGGATGTTCAACCGAAATGTGTTTGTCATTATTGTTTGGTGTGGGTTCACAGTGTGGCGCATATTTGTAACAGTGCTAAAGTTGTTTATACGGCCACCCTCAGTGTGACCTGTATGGCTGTTGATCAAGAATGACTTGCATTCACTTGTGTGTGTGTGTGTGTGTGTGTGTGTGTGTGCGTGTGTGTGTGTGTGTGTGTGTGTGTGTGTGTGTGTGTGTGTGTGTGTAAAATCCACAAATATTATGTGACACGCTGTTAGTATGGAGGAAAAGCGGACGTGACGACAGGTTGTAGAGAACGCTAAAGGCAGTGCCTTAAATGCACGCCCCCAACATAGTTGTTCGGGTGGAAATCGGTAGAAATTCGGGAGAATGGTTGCCCCGGGAGATTTTCATGAGGGGCACAGAACTTCGGGAGTCCATCAGGAAAATTAGGAGGGTTGGCAAGTATGAGTATTAGTGGTGAATGCGGTTTTATACAGCGGCACCGACGCTGTATAACACCGGCGGGCCAGCTCTAATGCTAAATTGATATTGCCTCAAGGGCCAAAATAAATTACACCATGGTCTAGAGTAACCGTGTAATACTCTCCCATATCAATAGGTGGCAGTCGGTAGCTAATTGCTTTGTAGATGTTGGAAACAAGCCCGAGGCAGTGTGAAGGTAAAAAAGGTATTTAATGCTTAAACAAAAAAATAAACAAAAGGTGAGTGCCCCTAAGAAAAGGCATTGAAGCTTCGAGAAGGCTATGCGGAACAAAACTAAAACTGAACTACAAAGTAAACAAAACCAGAATGCTGGACGACAGCAAAGACTTACTGCGGAGCAAAGACGGCGTCCACAAAGTACATCCGTACATGACAATCAAGAATGTCCCCACAAAGAAAGATAATCCATCCATTTTCTACCGCTTATTCCCTTCGGGGTCACGGGGGGGGGGGCGCTGGAGCCTATCTCAGCTACAATGGGGCGGAAGGCAGTGTACACCCTGGACAAGACGCCACCTCATCACAGGGTAAAAATTTGTGAAATATTCTTGATTGCTAAAACAAAGTAGATGCGGGAAATATCGCTCAAGGGAAGACATGAAACTGCTACAGGAAAATGCCCAAATAAATAGAAGCGCAAGACAAGAAGTAAAACACTACACACAGGAAAACCGCAAAAAATACAAAATTAGTTAGTGCGTGATTTGACAGGTGGTGACAGTACACCTACTTTGAGACAAGAGCTATAGTGATGCATGGTTGGTTTTGCTTTAAAGTCATATCCAACAATTGCGACGACGACTTTTTACTGTCAACTCCGTTTCATTTTTTCCAACGCAAAAAATGTGCCTTGGCTCAAAAAAGGTTGAAAAGGTTCCCTGGTTCAATCCCCACCTAGTACCAACCTCGTCACGTCCGTTGTGTCCTGAGCAAGACACTTCACCCTTGCTCCTGATGGGTGCTGGTTAGCGCCTTGCATGGCAGCTCCCTCCATCAGTGTGTGAATGTGTGTGTGAATGGGAAAATGTGGAAGTAGTGTCAAAGCGCTTTGAGTACCTTGAAGGTAGAAAAGCGCTATACAAGTACAACCCATTTATCATTTAAAAACACTTTACTAGATTATACTAGAGTCAGAGTATGTATTTAGTGAAACATCTACTCAGGTACTGAGTCAATGCTGAGTAACTTATGAGTACCGAAAATTGCGGACTAGGGCTGGGCGATATAGCCTTTTATTAATATCTCAATATTTTTAGGCCATGTCACAATACGCGATATATATATCTCGATCTGATGCCTTAGCCTTGAATGAAGACTTGATGCATATAATCACAGCAGTATGATGAATAAAACACTCTTCTTCATACTGCATTATAGCGGTATAGCTCGGTTGGTAGAGTGGCCGTGCCAGCAACTTGAGGGTTGCAGGTTCGATTCCCGCTTCCACCATCCTAGTCACTGCCGTTGTGTCCTTGGGCAAGACACTTTACCCACCTGCTCCCAGTGCCACCCACACTGGTTTAAAAATGTAACTTAGATATTGGGTTTCACTATGTAAAGCGCTTTGAGTCACTAGAGAAAAGCGCTATATAAATATAATTCACTCACTCATTAATATATGCTCATTTTAAACATTCATGCAGAGAGGGAAACCACAACTAAGTCAATTGACCAACACTGTAATTATTAAACAGTTATTAAGCAGGGGCACAAACATTCATGTCATTTCCAAAACAGAAAGTGGAAAATTGTAAGAGACATTTTAAAACAAGCTATGAATGCACTTTTGTGCATGATGTCACTAAGATGACACATCAAAACAACACTAAATTAAAGTGTACTTTTTGTACAGAACGTAACTACAATAGTTTAAAACAAATAAAGTGCACCCAAGATATTTCAATAACTGTCAAATAAAAATTAGCTGCAAAATAGGTTTTTGCAGCTGTTATCTCCTTCGGTTGTTGACTTTCTTTTTTTTTAATACGGTGTCGATCTGGAAACAGTTGCTTCAGCATTTTGTTGGTGTGGCACCGAACGGAGATGTTGACATGCGGAGTAAGCACTCTTCATTCTCTAGCGGGTGACTTTTCAAATGATGCTACATGAGCAGTGCTGCTACTTTTTGTAGCAACCCTTTTTCCGCATACATGTTGAAGCCAAACCACCGCCAGACGATGGATCCCGTGCTGTTTTTCTTGGTAATTAATTATTCCTCCATTTGTTACCAGATTCGCACCTTCTTTATCTCTCTCATATTACCACTCGCACCTCACCATTACCTGTCTGCTCCGCTGGAGCGTGTGATGTTGCACACGTGACGTGTGTATGAAGGTGTGCTTGTTTGAGTCTTTGTGAGAAGGAGAGACAAGAATGTATACTCTAATATCACGATATAGTCATTTTCTATATCGGACAGAAACAACCCCGCGATATATCGAGTACATTCCGAACTATAAGCCGCTACTTTTTTCCTACGTTTTGCACCCTGCAGCCAATAAAACAGTGTGACTAATTTATGGATTTTTCCTTGTTTTGTCCCTAATTTTTTGTACTCAACAAATCGTTTTCACAAAACACAAGCAGAGACACTGAAAGAGTGTGTAATTGTTTGTGCTTTGGCGCCGTCTTTAGAACAATTTCGCTCACTGCGGTGCTGCGGAGTGGACATCTGCAGTATTCTTCTGATTAGTGCTTTGAACCGGAAGTACAAGAACGCTTGTCCGGTTCAAACACTGAGGACATCTATTAAACTGACAAAGAAGCAAGGAATTAGACAGAAGTAAATTCAGCTCAATGAGGAGAAACATGTAGACCTGTGCCCCTGTACAGTGTCCCACCACACTCTGACGAATGATTATACAGCTCCTCTTTTATTTGGACTTTCCCTGATTACATGGCAATAACTGTTTCTAAGGGAAGGGAGGTCGTAAACAGCCGTAGCCTTTGGTTACAAAACAGTTCAAAGAAAAGGTGCCTGGAGGGGGGTCAGGTCCTGCTTCTTCCCAGCTTTGCAGATCTTGGGTCAAGAGAAACTCTTCTTGTGGATTACAATACATCAAATACACCAACACTGTCATGTCGCTTCCCATCCTACACATTGGAGTTTTACAAGCCCTTTTGATTGGTAAGATCAAAGACAGCTTTTGTCTGCTCACCGGGAACTCATTGAAACACAAAGTTTTGTGATAACTTAGATACAATTATTCTGACAGCGCTGTTTCGTCTTTTAGTCGTCCATAGCATTTTCTACGCGTATGGATTCATCACTTCAAGCAGTGTTTTTCAAGTTTTACAGTACAACTAAAACAATTCATAATTACTAAACCTTCCCATGTCTGTATGAGTGTTTTCATGCATATTTGTACGTGTTAATGTAATGTCATCAAGCTAGGGTTGTTAGCATTAACTAATATGCTAACTCATTTACGAGTGTCTGTATTAGTATTACTAACTTACAATGGCTTTCCTTTTGTATTGGTTCACTTTCACAAATTCCTCAGTAAATTAACCAACTGTGGAGTTATTGAGTCTGTTTAGCTGATTGGAGAGCTAGCTTTCGCAGTTAGTGGGCCCACGACGATGACTTCTGTTTTGCGTGATCACCGTTTTACTGCCGTGTTACAGGCACCCTTTGGAAGATATTAGGGTATGTACATAAACATTTACAAATTTGTTGTGTAAATAACTCATTTAACAACGTACATATCTGCAGCTTATATAGTCCGTTGCGGCCAGAGGTGGGTAGTAACGCGCTACATTTACTCCGTTACATCTACTTGAGTAACTTTTGGGATAAATTGTATCAATCAATCAATCAATGTTTATTTATATAGCCCCAAATCACAAATGTCTCAAAGGACTGCACAAATCATTACGACTACAACATCCTCGGAAGAACCCACAAAAGGGCAAGGAAAACTCACACCCAGTGGGCAGGGAGAATTCACATTCAGTGGGACGCCAGTGACAATGCTGACTATGAGAAACCTTGGAGAGGACCTCAGATGTGGGCAACCCCCCCCCCTCTAGGGGACCGAAAGCAATGGATGTCTAAGAGTAGTTTTTATGCAACATACTTTTACTTTTACTTGAGTATATTTATAGATAAGAAATGCTACTTTTACTCCGCTCCATTTATCTACAATCAGCTCGTTACTCGCTACTGTTTTTTTTTTATCGATCTGTTAATGCACGCTTAATTTGTTTTGATTTTGTCAGACACGCATTCAAAGTAGGAACTACTCATGCCTGCGTTTCACCAATCAAATGCAGTCACTTGTGACGTTGGACCAATCAAACAAAACCAGGCGGTCACGTGACCGTCACACATCGAATCCGACCTAAAAAAGTTGAAAAACTTATTGGGGTGTTACCATTTAGTGGTCAATCGTACAGAATATGTACTGTACTGTGCAATCTACTAATAAAAGTTTCAATCAATCAATCAAAAGTGTAAAGGAAAAAAGACACTTTTTATTTCAACCGTACTTCCCGTCACAAGCCTAAAGACTGGTCGCACAGTTCCTGTCTTCACAATAAAAGCGCCGCTCCATCGCGCCTGCGCTAAGAAAATAAGAGTCTCCGAAAGCCAGAGCAAACAAGCGAGCAAGCTACGGAGTTTGCCGCCAATGAATTTCTTGTAAAGTGTATAAAAACGAATATGAAAGCTGGACAAATAAGATGCCAGAAACCAACGACTTTCATGTGGTGTTAGACAAGAAAGAGGAACTTTTTTTCTCCTCCATTTGAAAATGTGGACATTATCAGCACTATACTGTCTGATTCTAATCAATGCAAGTCATCAGAATCAGGTAATACATCAACTTATATTCTTGTCTTCCTGAAAGTTAGGAATCTATGTGTTAAACATGCATGTATATTCATTAAACACCTTTAACATTTCAACAAAAACGGCAAAATAAAAAACTATAAATTATATACTATATACTATATATATATATATATATATATATATATATATATATATATATATATATATATATATATATATATATATATATATGTGTATGTGTGTGTGTGTGTATGTATATATGAGGTAGATCACCTCGACTTGGTCATTTATTAAGTAATTGATTAACGTTGAAAAACTTATTTGGGTGTTACCATTTAGTGGTCAATCGTACAGAATATGTACTGTACTGTGCAATCTACTAATAAACGTTTCAATCGATCAATCAAAAGTGTAAAGTAAAAAAGACACTTTTTATTTCAACCGTACTTCCCGTCAAAAGCCTAAAGACTGGTCGCACAGTTCCTGTCTTCACAATAAAAGCGCCGCTCCATCGCGCCTGCGCTAACAAAATAAGAGTCTCCGAAAGCCAGCGCAAACAAGCGAGCAAGCTACGGAGTTTGCCGCCAATGTATTTCTTGTAAAGTGTATAAAAACGAATATAGAAGAAGCTGGACAAATAAGATGCCAAAAACCAACGACTTTCATGTGGTATTTGACGGAAAGGAAGAACTTTTTTTCTCCTCCATTTCAAAATGTGGACGTTTTCAGCACTAAACTGTCTGATTCCAATCAATGCAAGTCATCAGAATCAGGTAATACACCAACTTATATTCTTGTCTGCATGAAAGATAGGAATCTATATGTTAAACATGCATGTATATTCATTAAAACACCTTTAACATGTCAACAAAAAACGGCAAAATAAATAACTATAAATTATATACTGTATATATATATATATGTATATATATATATATATATATATATATATATATATATATATATATATATATATATATATATATGATGTGTGTGTGTGTGTGTGTGTATGTATATATGAGGTAGATCACCTCGACTTGGTCATTTATTAAGTAATTGATTAACGTTGAAAAACTTATTGGGGTGTTACCATTTAGTGGTCAATCATACAGAATATGTACTGTACTGTGCAATCTAATAATACAAGTTTCAATCAATCAATCAATCAATCGATGGATGCCTACTGAGCCTATGGTGCTGTTAAGTTATTGTGGCTCAATTTGTCTTAATTTTTTTATTTTAATGTATTATTTAATATATAATATTGTTTTAGTTGCTTAAGAGATATTCCTGGCTATGAATTTGCTGATTGCTATTTTTATGTTTTTGTGCATTATTTGTTGCCGTAATTATTAAACAAACAGGTTACTCATCAATTACTCAGTACTTGAGTAGTTTTTTCACAACATACTTTTTACTTTTACTCAAGTAAATATTTGGGTGACTACTCCTTACTTTTACTTGAGTAATAAATCTCTAAAGTAACAGTACTCTTACTTGAGTACAATTTCTGGCTGCTCTACCCACCTCTGGTTGCGGCTAACTTATGGAAAACTATTTTTTCGGCAAAAATTTAGTGGGTGTGCAGTTTTATATAGTGATGCGCTCTATAGTCCAGAAAATATGTTAGTTTTTTACTACCTTATTTCAATGGTAATTGCAAACCAAGGGTAGCTTGTGCGTGAGACACTACTACAGGATGTACTTTATAGATGCACATTTTACAGTGACGTTATAATAGTGCCAATGTTAGCATATGTCCAGTTAAAAAAATG
This sequence comes from Nerophis ophidion, assembly GCF_033978795.1. Lineage (NCBI taxonomy): Eukaryota > Metazoa > Chordata > Actinopteri > Syngnathiformes > Syngnathidae > Nerophis > Nerophis ophidion. The sequence continues at coordinate 12,342,182 of NC_084625.1, forward strand.
AAAAACATCTCCAACTTACCGCAACACGTTTTCTCTAGCTGGGAGTGAAATTGCTTTCGGCCGCAATGTGAACATTTCTACTGACGGCAATTTTAAGTAGCAATGACTGTCATATTCACACCACATGCGGTGAGATTATCCTCTGCATATGAGATGACCGCACATGATATAAATGTTATTTTTCCTAGTTTGTAAGTCAACATTGAAGAGAGACATGTTACTTTTCACAGTGTGACTGCCAGGCTCTGTTTAATTGGTGAAATAGAGTCAAATGTCATGAGTGCTTACAATGGCTACTTTCACACTGCAGGGTTGGATGTCCAATTCAGTTTTGTTTTCGTCAAATCCTATCTTTTTATTTAATCGTCTGCTCCGAAGAGCGTGTGGGCGAGCAGTCGGAGACAGGCCGTGAGTTCCCAGAACATTTGTTTTGCATGTTTCGCAACTGTTTACCGTATTTTTGGATTATAAGTCGCTCCGGAGTATATGTCGCACCGGCCGAAAATGCATAATAAAGAAGGAAAAAAACATATATACGTCGCACTGGAGTATAAGTCGCATTTTGAGGGGAAATTTATTTGATAAAATCCAACACCAAGAATAGACATTTTAAAGGCAATTTAAAATAAATAAAGAATAGTGAACAACAGGCTGAATAAGTGTATGTTATATGACGGTATCTTAACGTAACATATTATGGTAGGAATCATTCAAATAACTATAACATATAGAACATGCTATACGTTTACCAAACAATCCGTCACTCCTAATCGATAAATCCAATGAAATCTTCTTCCTCGATGTCGCTTCTAAACAACTCTGCCAACTCCAAAAGTATGCGCCGCTTCCTTTTCTGCTTGTAATCTGCAGTACAGGATTTCCTTTTCGGTACCATTTTTGTTCAGCCCTTCTCAGTTTTTATAAGTTACCGCCAACAATGAAATGATTTATTATAATAGCTACTGCAGTAGCATATAGCATATAGCAGTTAGCATTTCATGACCCGCTCGACATGTTAGACCCGCTCGTCATCCATTGCTTTCCTCCTCTCCAAGGTTCTCATAGTCATCATTGTCACCGACGTCCCACTGGGTCATCATTGTCACCGATGTCCCACTGGGTGTGAGTTTTCCTTGCCCTTATGTGGGCCTACCGAAGATGTCGTAGTGGTTTGTGCAGCCCTTTGAGACACTAGTGATTTAGGGCTATATAAGTAAACATTGATTGATTGATTGATTGACCCACAATACACTTCTGCCATGACCCTACCCCGCCAAATTCTTATTGTTGACGTGTGTGTGACGATTGCTAACATGTTTGTGACGATTGCTGACATTTTCTTCGTCTCTTCCGCAAATGAGATAAATAATATTATTTGAAATTTTACGGTAATGTGTTAATAATTTCACACATAAGTCGCTCCTGAGTATAAGTCGCAACTATGAAAAAAAATTGCGACTTATAGTCCGAAAAATACAGTTTATCTTGGCGAATAATTATGACGCTTATCGCTATTTGATGACATTAAGGACGGATGAATGCGATCAAATCGTTCGGACTGAAGTCGAATTTGATACATATCCGATTTATATCCACATTCGGAATTGTACTGTTCACATTGACATGAAACATTCCAATACAGGTCACATGTGGGCATAGATACGCAGTGTCAGCTCACAGTCATGTGACAGTGCTTGAACGAGCCAAAAGTACGTTGTTACAAACAGTAATTAATTATTTATTATAATAATGGTAGGAATACATCTAACAATTAGGATTAAACTCAATGTAACAGATTCAAGTTTGTTTTTGACGAAAATACTCAAGTGAAAGTACTAACATATTTTTGGGAACTGTAAGGCACACATAAAATCATTTCGTTTTCTCATATGGGCAATGGGCCCCTATAACCCGGTGCGCCTAATATACGTATTAGTTATGGTTGTGCTTACCGACATCGAATAAGCTTTATTTGGTACATGGTTAAAGTTAAAGTTAAAGTACCAATGATTGTCACACACACACTAGTTGTGTGACCATTCAGCATTAATGGTGCCTTCACAGATGTGTAAGTTAACCATGCTTTGGGCACTAATGCACCCCCATTTCATCACCGATGCTGGCTTTTGAACTTTGCGCCTATAACAATCCGGATGGTTATTCTCCTTTTTGTTCCGGAGGACACCACGTCCACAGTTTCCAGATATAATTTGAATTGTGGACTTTTCAGACAACAGAACACTTTTCCACTTTGCATCAGTCCATCTTAGATGAGCTCTGCCCCATCGAAGCCGGCGGCGTTTCTGGGTGTTGTTGATAAATGGGCTTTGCTTTGCAGAGTAGAGTTTTAACTTGCACTTACAGATGTAGCGACCAACTGCAGTTACTGAGAGTGGTTTTATGAAGTGTTCCTGAGCCCATGTGGTGATAGCCTTTACACACTGATGTCTGTTTTTGATGCAGTACCGCCTGAGGGATCAAAGGTCCGTAATATCATCGCTTTCGGCAGTGATTTCTCCAGATTCTCTGAACCTTTTGATGATTTTAAGGACCGTAGATGGTAAAATCCCTTAATTCCTTGCAATAGCTCGTTGAGAAATGTTGTTCTAAAACTGTTCGACAATTTGCGGTGACCCTCGGGAATTACTTAGCATTTCATGGAAGCTGCTTTTATACCCAATCAAGGCACCCACCTTTTCTCAATTATCCTCCACACCTGTGGGATGTTCCAAATAAGCATTCTTCAACTTTATCAGTATTTATTGCCACCTTTCCCAACGTCTTTGTCACGTGTTGCTGGCATCAAATTCTAAAGTTAATGATTATTTGCACAAAAAAAAAAAAAAAATGTTTATCAGTTTGAACATCAAATATGTTGTCTTTGTAGCATATTCAACTGAATATGGGTTGAAAATGATTTGCAAATCATTGTAGTCCCTTTATATTTACATCTAACACAATTTTCTAACTCATATGGAAACAGGTTTTGTAATATGACATCTTTCCTATGGTCCGACAAATACAGTATGTTGCATTGAAACTGGATCGGATCGGTGCGGCGTCTTCAGTAATGCGGACGTTGTACCGATCCGTTGTGGTGAAGAAGGAGCTGAGCCGGAAGGCAAATCTTTCAATTTACCGGTCGATCTACGTTCCCATCCTCACCTATGGTCATGAGCTTTGGGTCATGACCGAAAGGATAAGATCACGGGTACAAGCGGCCGAAATGAGTTTCCTCCGCCGTGTGGCGGGGCTCTCCCTTAGAGATAGGGTGAGAAGCTCTGCCATCCGGGAGGAACTCAAAGTAAATCCGCTGCTCCTCCACATCGAGAGGAGCCAGATGAGGTGGTTCGGGCATCTGGTCAGGATGCCACCCGAACGCCTCCCTAGGGAGGTGTTTAGGGCACGTCCAACCGGTAGGAGGCCACGGGGAAGACCCAGGACACGTTGGGAAGACTATGTCTCCCGGCTGGCCTGTGAACGCCTCGGGATCCCCCGGGAAGAGCTAGACGAAGTGGCTGGGGAGAGGGAAATCTGGGCTTCCCTGCTTAGGCTGCTGCCCCCGCGACCCGACCTCGGATAAGCGGAAGAAGATGGATGGATGGATGGGCATTGAAACTATCCTGACAAGTAGAATTACTGAAGTAAACGTAGCATGTCACGACACACTCCTTCTTGGTCTTTCATCTTTTATTCAGGTTGGGAACTTGGTCTTGTGCAACATTCTTCTGTGATGTTTTTCTTCCTGCTGTCAATCTTTGGAGTCTTTTGAAAAGGTACCAGGCTGGTATTATCGCCCCTCTTAGCTCGGTGTGTTTACTGTACTGCGCCGTGGCAATCGTCACGGGACGGAAACATTCCCCGGTTTTGCAGTTGCCCGTCTTTGTCGGCACTTTTTTTCCCCCTTTCTCCCTACCGAGGCTGTCAAGTGTCCGCGAGATAAAGCGACGTTTCCACTTGCCTGGCACAAAGCGAGCGATCGCACCTTTTGAGAGGAGCTGGGGCCACTTTTACGGGCGGCGCTGCAACTCCCTATTTTTTTTTTTTTTTCTTTCTTTTCTTTTATTCCGGCGAGCATCAGCGTTTCTCTTGGCGCGTGGCGCTATCAGCTCCAGGCTGCGACGTTTGAAGTGGTCTGAAAGCGAACAAGAGCGTGTTGGTGGATATTCCTCACGAGATGGAAATAAAATGTGGGTGACGTCAGGCACGTTGAAAGGATGCGGCGATAGCTGCGGCGATGCCACCACACCAGTCAAGATAAGCTACATCTGAAATGCATTTCCATTCAGGGATAAAAGTGCTCATTCAACTAGTGAGTGAGAGACAGCGAGCACGCCTCACATCATCTTGCATTCTGCGACCCCCCCCCCCCCTCCCTTCTCCGTGAGCGTCTTGCAGCTATATTTAACATGTTTGTGTTTTTTTCCTTTTGGGAGCGTTGATGTACCTCGGTCTGTGGAACACAACGCCCTCCGCTCAGCCCCAAGTCACCATGCAATATTTACCAGAGCGACGCGCAATCTCCCCGAAACATTTACTGCGAATTACCATTTGTGTCTTTGATAAATTATTTCACGGGGAGTTGTATTTTTGATGTTCCAGTGCGCCTGGGTCGACTGCGTGTGCATCTGGGAGCCTGTTTCTGCAAACCTGACACGAGGTTCTACTCAAGTTGTCTTTTTGTTGGCCGCTTGGCCCGAAAAGCTTCCAGAATGAAAGCCACACTGGAAATGACGCTGCTTGAAAAGTCCCCTATTACACAAAAGTGACTTTTTAATGGAACTGTAAGATGTTTGTTTTTTTATATATAATCTGCTTCTCAAGACCAATAACTTATTTCAGGGGCCGGGAACCTTTTTGGCTGAGAGAGCCAGGAATCCAAATATTTTCAAATGTATTTCTGTAATATAATACAATAATTGTTTTTAATTTTAATCATAATAACTTTGAAGAAATATTTCACAAATATTCTTCGTCGAAAAAAGAGAAGCTAAAATGAAGAATTAAATTAAAATGTATTTATTATTCTTTACAATAAAAAAAAAATACTTGAAGATTGATTTAAATTGTCAGGAAAGAAGAGGAAGGAATTTAAAAGATAAAAAGGTATATGTGTTTAAAAATCCTAAAATTATTTTAAGCTGGTATATTTTTTCTCTAAAATTGTCTTTCTGAAAGTTATAAGAAGCAAAGTAAAAAAATAAATGAATTTATTTAAACAAGTGAAGACCAAGTCTTTAAAATATTTTCTTGGATTTTCAAATTGTATTTGAGTTTTGTCTTTCTTAGAATTAAAAATGTCGAACAAAGCGAGACCAGCTTGCTAGTAAATAAATACAATTTCAAAAATAGAGGCAGCTCACTGGTAAGTGCTGCTATTTGAGCTATTTTTTAGAACAGGCCAGCGGGCGACTCATCTGGTCCTTACGGGTGACCACATTGGTGACCCCTGCTCTATAACATATAAGAGGTGTAGAAATTATTGGAAACTCAAGACAGCCATGGCATTGTGTTCTTTACAAGTGTATGTAAACTTTTGACCACGACTGTATATGACAAACAAAAATGAAAGGAAGTTTACTGGTGAACATGACATGTGAAACCTGTGTGCTTCCTCGTAGCTGTTGCGCAGTTCGCTGGTCAACAACCGCACCCAGGCCAAAGTGGCAGAGGAGCTGGGCATGCAAGACTTTGCCATCACCAACGACAAAACCAAGCGGCCTGTGGCGCTCCGGACAAAGACCCTTGCTGACCTGTTGGAGTGTAAGTCCACACAGACACATTTGTGATGTATTGCATGAAAATACATTTTATGGCGTGTGCTTGTGATCATCTTCTTATATAAGTCAAATAAGTCGTTTGAAAGTCTTGAATTAATAGCGTTGTTTAGTACAAGGGTGCCCAAACGTTTTCCATTGAAGGCCACAGACTGACAAATCAAATGATGTGGAGGCCATTTTTGTAGTTTTCACCGTCAAAACCAGTACAATATATATATATATACAGAAAGATAGATAGATAGTACTTAATTGATTCCTTCAGGAGAGTTCCCTCAGAAAAATTAAAAATGATGGTTTTCTAAGAATGAGAATATGATATTGTGGTAGACATTTCGTGTTCATGCTGAATAGCCAAAGCCGAACTAATATGCTAACTGTTAACACCCTAATCAGATAGTGTCAAGTAACACAAGCATGTTCAAAATGAGCTAAAAAAGCGAGCATGCTAACGATAGTATCAATCAATCAATCAATGTTTATTTATATAGCCCCAAATCACAAATGTCTCAAAGGACTGCACAAATCATTACGACTACAACATCCTCGGAAGAACCCACAAAAGGGCAAGGAAAACTCACACCCAGTGAGCAGGGAGTAATCACATCCAGTGGGACGCCAGTGACAATGCTGACTATGAGAAACCTTGGAGAGGACCTCAGATGTGGGCAACCCCCCCCCTCTAGGGGACCGAAAGCAATGGATGTCGAGCGGGTCTAACATGATACTGTGAAAGTTCAATCCATAGTGGCTCCAACACAGCCGCGAGAGTTCAGTTCAAGCGGATCCAAGACAGCAGCGAGAGTCCCGTCCACAGGAAACCATCTCAAGCGGATCAGCAGCATAGAGATGTCCCCAACCGATACAGGCGAGCGGTCCATCCTGGGTCTCGACTCTGGACAGCCAGTACTTCATCCATGGTCATCGGACCGGACCCCCTCCACAAGGGAGGGGGGGACATAGGAGAAAGAAAAGAAGCGGCAGATCAACTGGTCTAAAAAGGAGGTCTATTTAAAGGCTAGAGTATACAGATGGGTTTTAAGGTGAGACTTAAATGCTTAGCTCACATTGCTTAACACCAGGCCTGCGGCCCGTTATGCTTTTCAATCAGGCCCGCCGGACATTCCCAAATAATTTTTTTAGATCTTCAATATGGAAATTATAGCTGCCATTATGATGTGCAGTGATGTTTTCAAATTACCGTGAGTCTTGAACTGTACAAAGTATTTCAACGGTTGAAATCTGCTCTTTTGCATGATACACTAGTTACTATGGTCATCTAATTAGTTACTATGCTAATCTCAATCAATCAATCAAGCAATGTTTACTTATATAGCCCTAAATCACTGGTGTCTCAAAGGGCTGCACAAACCACTACGACATCCTCGGTAGGCCCACATAAGGGCAAGGAAAACTCACACCCAGTGGGACATCAGTGACAATGATGACTATGAGAACCTTAGAGAGGAGGAAAGCAATGGATGTCGAGCGGGTCTAACATGATACTGTGAAAGTTCAATCCATAATGGATCCAACACAGTCGCGAGAGTCCAGTCCAAAGCGGATCCAACACAGCAGCGAGAGTCCCGTTCACAGCGGACCCAGCAGGAAACCATCCCAAGCGGAGGCGGATCAGCAGCGCAGAGATGTCCCCAGCCGATATACAGGCAAGCAGTACATGGCCACCGGATCGGACCGGACCCCCTCCACAAGGGAGAGTGGGACATAGAAGAAAAAGAAAAGAAACGGCAGATCAACTGGTCTAAAAAGGGAGTATATTTAAAGGCCAGAGTATACAAATGAGTTTTAAGGTGAGACTCAAATGCTTCTACTGAGGTAGCATCTCGAACTGTTACCGGGAGGACATTCCAGAGTACTGGAGCCCGAACGGAAAACGCTCTATAGCCCGCAGACTTTTTTTGGGCTTTGGGAATCACTAATAAGCCGGAGTCCTTTGAACGCAGATTTCTTACCGGGACATATGGTACAATACAATCGGCAAGATAGGATGGAGCTAGACCGTGTAGTATTTTATACGTAAGTAGTAAAACCTTAAAGTCACATCTTAAGTGCACAGGAAGCCAGTGCAGGTGAGCCAGTACAGGCGTAATGTGATCAAACTTTCTTGTTCTTGTCAAAAGTCTAGCAGCCGCATTTTGTACCAACTGTAATCTTTTAATGCTAGACGTGGGGAGACCCGAAAATAATACGTTACATTAATCGAGACGAGACGTAACAAACGCATGGATAATGATCTCAGCGTCTTTAGTGGACAGAATGCAGCGAATTTTATAAGTCACGGCAGCTCAGACGAGGCACCAAGCAGTGTGGGTGTGGAGCGTTTCCACAGAGTGTTTCCAGAGCAGTCCACCTGAAATGCGGGTGTCAGGGACAGACGCGGAAAGACATTTTTACAACAAAGTTCTAAAGCTTAGTGATGTATCAGATTGTAAGTGTTTTTTTTTTACCCTTCACTTTCATATTTAGCTGTTTGTTGCATTTTTGTTGCATTGTTTGATTATAAAATATGTTGATCGAGAGGTGGTGTGACGTTCATATGTTGTCAATATTCAGTGTTTTATCGTTCATAATTTATATTGTAAATCCCACATGCTTTATTTTCATGGAAATTCTGGGTGTCTTGTTCAGTAAAAAAAAAGTAAAATACCATTCTGTTTTTTAAGACAGTCTCTCATAACTTTTTTAGCATTCAATCAGACATTATTGTGAGTTTTTGTATTAGTGTTCCTAAAAATCAGATAAACCGGCCCTCAGACACATTTTTTTCTCTAATTCCACTGGTAATCAGTATTAAAAATAACGTTAGAAATATAAAACACTCTCATGCATTTTAATCCATCCATTCGTTTTCTACCACACCTGTTCAAGAAGACGCATCAATGGTATGAAGTATTTTATTTATTATTGGTTAGCTTCAGAATAAAAATGTTACAAAACAAAAATAAGACTTATTAAAAATGCATACATTTTGGGTTTTTTTCAGTCTTAAAAAATATTATATGGCTCTCACGGTAATACACTTTAAAATATTTGGCTTTAATGGCTCTCTCAGCCAAAAAGGTTCCCGACCCCTGACTTAATTGATTCCTTCGGGAGAGTTCCCTCCGAAAAATTAAAAATGATGGTTTTCTAAGAATGAGAATATGATATTGCGGTAGACATTTCGTGTACATGCTGAACAGCCAAAGCAGAACTAATATGCTAACTGTTAACACCCTAATCAGATGGCGTGAAGTAACACAAGCATGTGCAAAATGAGCTAAAAAAGCGAGCATGCTAACGATAGTAAATTAGCAATAACATGTTAGATTAGCATTATCGAAATATAAACTGCTGAAGTCCTGATAAATCATCTAAAAAAAGCTAGAATGCTAATGTCCTTATGTTGAAATGCTAACTAACATGCGTCAAGTTCCAAAATATATTACTCTGAGGTGTATACCTGAAAAAATTGTCAGGTTCAAAGACTGATGACATCTATTAAACAGACAAGAAGCAAGGAATTAAACAGAGACAAAATTCAATTTAGCTCATTGAGGAAAAACGGCTGGGCTGTACTCTTTGTACTGTTTTTTACCACGCTCTGGCAAAAGGTCGCACACCTCCTCTTTTATTTGGACTTTCCCTGATTACATGGCAACAGCTGTTTCTAAAGGAGGGGGGGGGTTGTAAACAGCCGTCGCCCTTGGTTACAAAACAGTTCAAAGAAAAGATACCCTTGAACATGTGCAAAATGAGCTAAAAAAAGCGAGCATGCTAACAGTAGTAAATTAGCAATAGCATGCTTAGATTATCCATCCATCCATCTATTTTCTACCGCTTGTCCCTTTTGGGGTCACGGGGGGGTCGCTGGACCCTATCTCAGCTGCATTGGGGCAGTAGGCGGGGTACACCCTGGACAAGTGGCCACCTCATCGCAGGGCCCATGTTTAGATTAGCATTAATAAAATATAAACTGCTGAAGTCCGGCTAAATTATCAAAGAAAGCTAGAATGCTAATGTCAGCATGCTGAAATGCTAACTAACATGCGTCAAGTTCCAAAATATATTACTCTGAGGTGTATACCTGAAAAAATTGTCAGGTTCCAACACTTTTGACATCTATTAAACAGACAAGAAGCAAGGAATTAAACAGAGACAAATTCAATTCAGCTCTCTGAGGAAAAATGGCTGGACTGTACTCTTTGTACAGTTTTCCAGAACGCTCTGACTAAAGGTCGCACACCTCCTCTTTTATTTGGACTTTCCCTGATTACATGGCAACAGCTGTTTCGAAAGGAGGGGGGGGGGGTTGTAAACAGCCGTCGCCCTTGGTTACAAAACAGTTCAAAGAAAAGATACCCTTGAACATGTGCTAAATGAGCTAAAAAAGCGAGCATGCCAACAGTAGTAAATTAGCAATAGCATGCTTAGATTATCCATCCATCCATCTATTTTCTACCGCTTGTCCCTTTTGGGGTCGCGGGGGGTCGCTGGAGCCTATCTCAGCTGCATTCGGGCAGTAGGCGGGGTACACCCTGGACAAGTGGCCACCTCATCGCAGGGCCCATGTTTAGATTAGCATTAATAAAATATAAACTGCTGAAGTCCTGCTAAATTATCAAAAAAAGCTAGAATGCTAATGTTAGCATGCTGAAATGCTTACTTACATGCGTCAAGTTCCAAAATATATTATACTGTGGTGTATACCTGAAAAAATTGTCAGGCTCAAACACTTTTGACATCTATTAAACAGACAAGAAGCAAGGAATTAAACAGAGACAAAATTTAATTTAGCTCATTGAGGAGAAACGTCTGGGCTGTACTCTTTGTACAATCTTCCACCACGCTCTGACGAAAGATTGCACACCTCCTTTTATTAGGACTTTCCCTGATTACATGGCAACGGCTGTTTTTAAAGTAAGGAGGGTCGTAAACAGCCGTCGCCTTTGCTTACACAACAGTTCAAAGAAAAGGTGCCTACAGGAGGGTCAGGTCCTGCTTTCTCTCCGCTTTGGAGATCTCGGGTCAAGACAACATTTTCCTGTGGATTACAATAGATCAAAGAAACCGACACCTTCATGTCGCTTCCCATCCTACACAGTGGAGTTTTTCATGCCTTTTGATTGGTAAGATCAACGACAGCTTCTGTCTGCTCGCCTGGAACTCATGGCAACACAATATCTTAGATACAATTATTCTGACGAAAAATAGTTTAAAATGCTAGCATGCATCAAGTACCAAAACATGACTGAAGTGTTTATATACAAAATTAAAAAGCTGGTATACAAACATTATTAGCATGCTAACAGGTATCATTCATCAGGAAACAAAATATTTCCCGCTGAGGTTTATACCTGCCCTGCAAAATTAACAAAAAAGCTAGCATGCTAATAACATAATGCTAACTGTTGTGACCCCTGGTCTAGTAGCACACTTTTAAGACTTGCAGAGCAGTGTTTTTCAACCTTTTTTGAGCCAAGGCACATTTTTTGCGTTGAAAAAATGCGGAGGCACAACACCAGCAGAAATCATTCAAAAATGAAACTCAGTTGACAGTAAAAAGTCGTGGCAATTGTTGGATATGACTTTAAAGCAGAAGCAAGCATGCATGACTATAGCTCTTGTCTCAAAGTAGGTGTACTGTCACCACCTGTCACATCACACCCTGACTTATTTGGTTTCTTTCCTGTTTTCCTGTGTGTAGTTTTTTACTTTTTGTCTTGCGTTCCTATTTTGGTGGCTTTTTCTCTTTTTTTGGTATTTTTCTGTCGCAGTTTCATGTCTTCCTTTGAGCGATATTTTCCCTGCATCTACTTTGTTTTAGCAATCAAAAATATTTCACTTGTTTTTATCCTTTTTTGTGGGGACATTGTTGATTGTCATGTCTGGATGTACTTTGTGGACGCCCTCTTTGCTCCGCAGTAAGTCTTTGCTGTCGTCCAGCATTCTGTTTTTGATTACTTTGAAGCCAGTTCAGTTTTAGTTTGGTTCTGCATAGCCTTCCCTAAGCTTCAATGCCTTGTTTTGCCCTCCTATTTTGGTGGCTTTTTCTCTATTTTTGGTATTTTTCTGTAGCAGTTTCATGTCTTCCTTTGAGCGATATTTTCCCTGCATCTACTTTGTTTTAGCAATCAAGAATATTTCACTTGTTTTTATCCTTTTTTGTGGGGACGTTGTTGATTGTCATGTCTGGATGTACTTTGCGGACGCCCTCTTTGCTCCGCAGTAAGTCTTTGCTGTCGTCCAGCATTCTGTTTTTGTTTACTTTGTAGCCAGTTCAGTTTTAGTTTGGTTCTGCATAGCCTTCCCTAAGCTTCAATGCCTTTTAGGAGCACTCACCTTTTGTTTAATTTTGGTTTAAGCATTAGACACCTTTTTACATGCACACTGCCTCCCGCTGTTTCCCCACATCTACAAAGTAATTAGCTACCGACTGCCACCTACTGATATCGAAGAGTATTACACGTTTACTCTGCCAAATTCTAGACAGCAGCGACACTCAACAACAACACATTATTTGCAGACTATAATTACTGGTTTGCAAAACATATTTTTTAACCCAAATAGATGAAATTAGATTCTCCCACGGCTCACCGGACTGTATCTCACGGCACACTAGTGTGCCGCGGCACAGTGGTTTAAAAACCCTCTTGTCGAGGACCAATATTATTATTATTATTATCGCTAGGCATTAATAATAGAAGTATGTAAGTATGGACAGTGATAAATGATTTTCCTGTGTAGTTGTTAAGTGATTGTCACCAGCTGTTCCAACATGTCTCTAAAATTATCACCATTTTGCATAACTTGGCGTTTATTGATAAGGATGGAGCTGTCATTGCATTTTTTATTGGAACACGCACCATCCGTTCACTTCTAGACTCATTAAGGAAGGAAAAAAAGATGTTTTCAACCAAGACAACTTATCTACTTGCCTTAAAGGCTTTGCATGCAATAGTTTTTAATTAAATAGCTCGTTACTGGTTTTTTTTTGTTTGTTTTTTTAGTGCCGGTCCTCGAGTGCGACAGAAATTATTTGGCTGGCACGATAAACAAGATCTAGCACATGATTCACAGCCAAACACCTCCCCTAATTTAGACCGGTGACAAGTAACATCGTTAAATCTTCATTTTAACACTCCGTATATAGCTTGTGTGAGCGTGTAAACGCCTTCATTATTTTAACTCCTTCAAAAAAAAAAAAAGCAGCATGCTATCTCCCCCCAGTTGTTGAAAAGACTGCATGAAACTGCTGAGAAGCTCATGCTATTATTGTGTGTCTACAAATAGCAGCTCCCTTCAAACCTCCGTGAAGAACAAATGGATGGTTTCTTTGTCGTTTTTGCAAGACTTTTTGCAACATTCCATGGACATAAACACGATCACAGCCAGACCTCGTTTTTTTTTTTTGTTACTTCGCCCTTCCCAATGTTGTGACGAAAACCATAAACTGAAGCAATTTTACCAAAACAATCTGAGTCTCTTTTACAAACCCCATTTCCATATAAGTTGGGAAACTGTGTTAGATGTAAACATAAACGGAATACAATGATTTGCAACTAATTTTCAACCCATATTCAGTTGAATATGCTACAAAGACAACATATTTGATGTTCAAACTGATAAACATTTTTTTTTTTTGCAAATAATCACTAACTTTAGAATTTGATGCCAGCAACACGTGACAAAGAAGTTGGGAAAGGTGGCAATAAATGCTGATAAAGTTGAGGAATGCTCAACAAACACTTATTTGGAACATCCCACAGGTGTGCAGGCTAATTGGGAACAGGTGGGTGCCATGATTGGGTATAAAAACAGCTTCCCAAAAAATCCTCAGTCTTTCACAAGAAAGGATGGGGCGAGGTACACCCCTTTGTCTTCAACTGCGTGAGCAAATAGTCAAACAGTTTAAGAACAACGTTTCTCAAAGTGCAATTGCAAGAAATTTAGGGATTTCAACATCTACGGTCCATAATATCATCAAAAGGTTCAGAGAATCTGGAGAAGTCACTCCACGTAAGCGGCATGGCCGGAAACCAACATTGAATGACCGTGACCTTTGATCCCTCAGACGGCACTGTGTCAAAAAACCGACATCAATCTCTAAAGGATTTCACCACATGGGCTCAGGAACACTTCAGAAAACCACTGTCACTAAATACAGTTGGTCGCTACATCTGTAAGTGCAAGTTAAAGCTCTACTTTGCAAAGCGAAAGCCATTTAACAACAACATCCAGAAACGCCCCTGGCTTCTCTGGGCCCGAGATCATCTAAGATGGACTGATGCAAAGTGGAAAAGTGTTCTGTGGTCTGACGAGTCCACATTTCAAATTGTTTTTGGAAATATTCGACATTGTGTCAGTCAGACCAAAGGGGGAAGCGAACCATCCAGACTATGATCGATGCAAAGTTCAAAAGCCAGCATCTGTGATGGTATGGAGGTGTATTAGTGCCCAAGGCATGGGTAACTTACACATCTGTGAAGGCACCATTAATGCTGAAAGGTACATACAGGTTTTGGAACAACATATGCTGCCATCCAAGCGCCGTCTTTTTCATGCACGCCCCTGCTTATTTTAGCAAGACAATGCCAAGCTACATTCAGCACGTGTTACAACAGCATGGCTTCGTAAAAAAAGAGTGCGGGTACTTTCCTGGCCCGCCTGCAGTCCAGACCTGTCTCCTATACAAAATATGTGGCGCATTATGAAGCATAAAATACGACAGCGGAGACCCCGGACTGGTGAACAACTGAAACTCTACATAAAACAAGAATGGGAAATAATTCCACTCTCAAAGCTTCAACAATTAGTTTCCTCAGTTCCCAAACGTTTATTAGAGTGTTTTAGAAAGAAAAGGTGATGTAACACAGTGGTGAACATGCCCTTTCCCAACTACTTTGCCACGTGTTGCAGCCATGAAATTCTAAGTTAAAAAAAAAAAAAAAGTTAGAGTTTGAACATCAAATATCTGGTCTTTTTGGTGCATTCAATTGAATATGGGTTGAAAATGATTTGCAAATCATTGTATTCCGTTTATATTTACATCTTACACAATTTCCCAACGAGGTTTGTAGATCCCCTAAATTATTATTGCAATCCTTTTTATTGAGAATAATGATAGTTTTACATTCATAAAACAATGTGGACTTTATATAAAAACAATGCATGATTTAGCCTGACTTTTACCATTATTAACGACTTCTGTTGGAAACAATGAGGGGAGAGGAAAGCGGATGCCACGTTTGTACTTTGCTGTGAGTTCTTTCTCGAAATCAATAGTGTTTCTCTACTTCTTCATCAACGTCGGGTCAAACTTTATTTAAGAAGCACATTAAAGCACCTATGTTGACAAGCAATAAATGCAGTGGATGATGCATTTTACAGTAATACAGTTTTTCTTTATCAAAGTGCTGGCACTTACAACTTTATTCGGCCCCATTGTGACTTATTTAGCAGTCATACTCAATAAAAAAAAAAGGACAAAGATTGATTCACCAACTTGTGGGATTATTTAATTTAGCACTTTATTTGACAGGCTGATATGCAGGCAATGTTTGGTCATATTATAGATAGGGATGGAGACTGAATCTGGTACTTTTTTGTCGTTCTGCTGATCATACCGGCCAATGATTATTTTAAAATCCAACGGTGCCATCTGACAGTATCTGCGTTACGCATGACGTCAATGCCAACAAAATATTGACCCAAAAAACATTCGATTGTAAGTAAAGTAATGTTCTCCTATAGAGATCGACCATTATGGTGTTTTCAGGGCCAACACTGATTATTAGTAGTCAAGGAGGCTGATGACCGATATTTGGAGCCGATATTCATTTGCAGTAAAATGTATTTAAACTTGAATAGTGTACGTCAGTAAAGAGCTGCACAAGACTTAGGTTGTTGTATTTTTCTTTTTTTCTTCACATAGCTGTAGTGGAAACAAGCCAACGTTTCTCTAGCAGGGCAAAGGAGCTGGTGCTTGAGCAGTGATGATAAGTATCTACTTCACTATTGTTTTGTTGTAGATTTCAACAGCTCCAACATTGTTAGTGAAAACTACAACTAAGATGCACGTGACAATTAAATAGCTGTTGTGTAATAAGTACAATACTTACAGTATTATCGCCTTTCAGGGCGCAACAAAAAACAAAGCAACAGACCTTAAATTATACATTTAATGTCTTGAACTAGCAACTGTAATTGCAGCTTACTCCCATACCTGCAAATTAATTAATAAATCAAAAATAAAACTGTGTATAACAACTGTCATAATCTGTTTTTAAAGGTTGCAATAACACAAATTGTTAAAACAATTCTTTATTAACACACACAAAAGTAGCAAATATAATTACTGTTTTTTTTTCCCAGCTACCAGGAATTGATAATGTATAAATTGATGATAGTATACACCCTTTGTTAAAAAATGTATTAATACGAAAAGTAAGTGCTACATAAACCAAGGTTTGACTCGATTTTGGGTATATTTGCACAAAATGCGTGACTGACATGTTTTCTGTGGTGTATGGGACGGCGTGGCGCAGTGGAAGAGTGGCCGTGCGCAACCCGAGGGTCACTGGTTCAAATCCCACCTAGTACCAACCTCGTCACGTCCGTTGTGTCCTGAGCAAGACACTTCACCCTTGGTTGCTGGTTGGCGCCTTGCATGGCAGCTCCCTCCATCAGTGTGTGAATGTGTGTGTGAATGGGTAAATGTGGAAGTAGTGTCAAAGCGCTTTGAGTACCTTGAAGGTAGAAAAGCGCTATACAAGTACAACCCATTTATTCATCATTTATTAACTAGGGCAGCAGCTATCGAGTATTTTAGTCATTGCCCAATCTATCGATTAATTTGTTAGATTAATTGAGTGATCGAATGAACCCACCTTCATAGGCTCAATGTGTATTTCAGGGGAAAATAGTTTACATAAACAATTTTTCTGCTTGCCATGATCTTCATTTTTTCGTTTTTATAAATGCACATCATTAACATTGAACTTGCTCCTTTAACATATGTGCATAACAAAAAATAGGAAAAAACACACTGCATTACTCCACCTTTTGCAACGGCTGTGCAGTACTGAATGTTTGCGTACATAAAGTTCCAGGCAACTTTTCTGGATTTTATAAGGTTTTATTAGTTACACACTGCAAAAAGTCAGTGTTAAAAAACAGGGAAAAAAAATACAAAAATTAGGGGTATTTTATTTGATCTGGGCAAAATTATCTGCCAATGGAACAAAAAAATTGGGCTTGTCAAGGCTTTCCAAAACAAGTAAAATTAGCTAACCTCAATGAACCCCAAAACATTAAAATACATTTATTCTCACTAATAACAACTGTACTACTATATGAGTACGTATTTTCTATTGTTTCATTGAAAATAAAATTGCAAAGTCCATTTGGCTGTCATTTGTTTTAATTATGAGACACGATTGTGTCAAAGTCATGATTTTCTTTTTCATGCTTAAAATAAGAAATTATTACTTTGAAAAAGCAGTTTTATATTTGTGAGTGTTGATGACACTGCTTTGCAACAGTTGATATTCTAGTTTCCAGCATGTTTTACTCCATATAGGTCAGGGGTCGGCAACCCAAAATGTTGAAAAAGCCATATTGGACCAAAAATACAAAAACAAATCTGTCTGGAGCCGCAAAACAAATTTAAAAGCCATTTTACATACTGATAGTGTGCCATGAGATTCACATTGAATTAAGAAGACTTAAAGGAAACTAAATGAGCTCAAATATAGCTACAAATGAGGCATAATGATGCAATGTGTACATATAGCTAGCCTAAATAGCATGTTAGCATGAATTAGCTTGCAGTCATGCAGGGACCAAATATGTCTGATTAGCACTCCACACAAGACAATAACATCAACAAAACTCACCTTTGTGCATTCATCGCACAACGTTAAAAGTTTGGTGGACAAAATGAGACAGAAAAAGAAGTGGCATAAATCACGTCCTAGAAAGTCGGAGAAAGTTGTACATGTAAACAAACCACGGTGCGTTCAAGGACCGCCAAAATAAGTAGGACAAAACTACAAATATTCGAATCAGTGAAGCATTTTTAATGTAAACAGTGTGTTTTATAACGATTAGGGAGTTTTGTGTCATATTTGTCCTGCAGAAACCATATTAAAAAAAAATATATATATATTTTTTTTCCCTTCATTTTTTTCCATTTTTCTTACTTTTTTGAAAAAGCTCCAGAGAGCCACTAGGGCGGCGCTAAAGAGCCAGAGCCGCGGGTTGCCGACCCCCGATATAGGTCATAAAATCTCAGCAACAAGCTGTAATATCTTACTGAGATACCATATTTTCCGCACTATAAGGCGCACCGGATTATAAGGTGCACCTTCAATGAATGGCCTATTTTAAAACTTTTTTTCATATATCAGACGCACCGCATTATAAGGCGCATAGAATAGACTCTACAGTAGAGGCTGGGGTTACGTTATGCATCCCGTAGTTGCGAGACCTGTTGTGGCTTATTATTAGATTAGATTAGATGGATTAGATAGTACTTTATTTATTCCGTCAGGAGAGTTCCTTCAGGAAAATTAAAATTTTCAGCACAATCCCATTCAAGATCAGACAAACATGAAAGGGAGACAGAACAGGATCGCTGACGGGTCTGCCGGCTTCCAGCGCCCCTTACAAAAAAAGATGAGATACAAGTAAACAAGGGGGGGAGAAAAAATAGAAGATAAAATAAAAAAAATCGGTCTTAGCCTGGGCCCTGGAGAGGGGGTGCAGACTGAGGCCAAGGGAAAAAAACAACAACTCATAGCCATAGTAAACATCAAACATCAAAGAACACATAGGACATTAAAGACATTAAAGCAGCAGATA
>NC_084625.1:12365822-12413322 GCF_033978795.1 Nerophis ophidion
GTCTTGGATGTGTTGATGTAGTGTTCATAGGCCTGGGGCCAATCTGCATGCAAGCAAAAGTTCGACTCCAGGTGTCGTTGAGGAGGGAGGGAGGTCAAAAGCCTCCACCGTTGAGGTGTAATAAATAAATGCAATAAATAATACATCCATCCATCCATTCCCTGCCACTTGTCCCTTTTGGGGTCGCGGGGGGGTGCTGGAGCCTATCTCAGCTGCATTCGGGCTGAAGCTGGCGTACACTCTGGACAAGTCACCACCTCATCGCAGGGCCAACACAGATAGACGGACAACATTCACACTCACATTCACACACTAGGGCCAATTTAATGTTGCCAATCAACTTATCCCCAGGGGCGTGTTTTTGGAAGTGGGAGAAAGCCGGAGTACCCGGAGGGAACCCACGCAGTCACGGAGAGAACGTGCAAACTCCACACAGAAAGATCCCGAGCCCGGGATTGAACTCTTCGTATTGTGAGGCCCATGCACTAACCCCTGTTCCACAGTGCTGCCCAATAAATAATACATATTGCGCACAAATGCACAATATGAAAACAAAAACACTACCACTATTAACGACATCCACTTGACGTCCAGTGCACCTGTCGCCCGGGGGGGTTCCCACATCTTCGGTCCACTCCAAGGTTTCTCATTGCATCCCATTGGGTTGAGTTTTTTCTTGCCCTGATGTGGGATCTGAGCCGAGGATGTCATTGTGGCTTGTGCAGCCCTTTGAGACACTCGTGATTTAGGGCTATATAAGTAAACTTTCATTGATTGATTGAAAAACACTAGCTCAACACCCACATACACCCCACTATAAATTAACTAAATATAGTTTATTTACATAATCTACGAGCATCGATAGTTTGCTTGTATACATTAAGTTCATTTCTAAACATGTTCATTGATATATTTCATATATTTCGTGTTCATTCATATCTTCATTAATATATGTATAAAAAATGTCTAAAGTATATAGTAGATGCGGCTTGTATACATACCAGTGCGCTCTGTAGTCCAGAAAATTGAGTAATTATCATCCACACACCATGTATTGTAACATCCATCTAAATATGGGACCGTTTTATTGTAGGTAAATCGGTACCGGCTACTACCGATGGAATTCCACTCCTACTGACTACTCTGAAGTAAATACACGTGTATCTTGAGGATTTGTA
Organism: Nerophis ophidion; assembly: GCF_033978795.1. Taxonomy (NCBI): domain Eukaryota; kingdom Metazoa; phylum Chordata; class Actinopteri; order Syngnathiformes; family Syngnathidae; genus Nerophis; species Nerophis ophidion. Next base: position 12,367,001 of record NC_084625.1, read on the forward strand.
ACCACAGTTAAAGCTTGCATGTGAAGGTTGTGTTCCCTTTTTGTGAGATACCGTGAGGCTCTTTTTTTCATTTAAATGGTATTTTTCGTCCTGGTCGTGGAACTGTGGACCAGCTCTATACTCTCGGCAGGGTTCTTGAGGGTGCATGGGAGTTTGCCCAACCAGTCTACATGTGCTTTGTGGACTTGGAGAAGGCATTCGACCGCTTGGGGAGTGCTCAGAGAGTATGGGGTATCGGACTGTCTTATTGTGGCGGTCCGTTCCCTGTACGATCAGTGTCAGAGCTTGGTCCGCATTGCCGGCAGTAAGTCGAACACATTTCCAGTGAAGGTTGGACTCCGCCAAGGCTGTCCTTTGTCACCGATTCTGTTCATAGCTTTTATGGACAGAATTTCTAGGCGCAGTCAAGGCGTTGAGGGGTTCCGGTTTGGTGACCGCAGGATTAGGTCTCTGCTTTTTGGAGATGATGTGGTCCTGATGGCTTCATCTGACCGGGACCTTCAGCTCTCGCTGGATCGGTTCGCAGCCGAGTGTGAAGCGACCGGAATGAGATTCAGCACCTCCAAGTCCGAGTCCATGGTTCTCGCCCGGAAAAGGGTGGAATGCCATCTCCGGGTTGGGGAGGAGACCCTGCCCCAAGTGGAGGAGTTCAAGTACCTAGGAGTCTTGTTCACGAGTGAGGGAAGAGTGGATCGTGAGATCGACAGGCGGATCGGTGCGGCGTCTTCAGTAATGCGGACGTTGTACCGATCCGTTGTGGTGAAGAAGGAGCTGAGCCGGAAGGCAAAGCTCTTAATTTACCGGTCGATCTGCGTTCCCATCCTCACCTATGGTCATGAGCTTTGGGTCATGACCGAAAGGATAAGATCACGGGTACAAGCGGCCGAAATGAGTTTCCTCCGCCGTGTGGCGAGGCTCTCCCTTAGAGATAGGGTGAGAAGCTCTGCCATCCGGGAGGAACTCAAAGTAAAGCCGCTGCTCCTCCACATCGAGAGGAGCCAGATGAGGTGGTTCGGGCATCTGGTCAGGATGCCACCCGAACGCCTCCCTAGGGAGGTGTTTAGGGCACGTCCAACCGATAGGAGGCCACGGGGAAGACCCAGGACACGTTGGGAAGAAAATGTCTCCCGGCTGGCCTGGGAACGCCTCGGGATCCCCCGGGAAGAGCTGGACGAAGTGGCTGGGGAGAGGGAAGTCTGGGTTTCCCTGCTTAGGCTGTTGTCCCCGCGACCCGACCTCGGATAAGCGGAAGATGATGGATGGATGGTATTTTTCAAACCCAAAACCAGTAAAGTTGGTACGTTGTGTAAATCGTTAATAAAAACAGAATAGAATGATTTGCGAATCTTTTTAAACTGATATTCAATTGAATGGACTGCAAAGACAAGATATTTAATGTTCGAACTGAGAAATGTCATTTTTTTTGCAAATAATCATCAACTTAGAATTTATTGGCAGCAACACATTGCAAACATTTGGCCCAGGGGCATTTTTACCACTGTGTTACATTGCCTTTCCTTTTAATAACACTCAGTAAACATTTGGGAACTAAGGAGACCAATTTTGGAAGCTTTTCAGGTTAAATGTTTTCTCATTCCTGCTTGATGTACATCTTAAGTTGTTCAACAGTCCGGGGTCTCCGTTGTAGTATTTGACGTTTCATAATGCTCCACACATTTTCGATGGGAGACAAGTCTGGAATACAGATAGGCCTGTCGAGTACCCGCACTCTTTTATTATGAAGCCACACTGTTGTAACACGTGCAGAATGTGGCTTTGCATTGTCTTGCTAAAATAAGCAGGGGCGTCCATGAAAAAGACGTTGCTCAAATGGCAACATATGTTGCTCCAAAACCTGTATGTACCTTTCAGCATTAATGGTGCCTTCACAGATGTGTAAGTTACCCATGCCCTGGGTACTAATGCACCCCCATACCGTCACAGATGCTGGCTTTTGAACTTTGCGCTTATAACAGTCCGGATGGTTTTTGGAGGACACAACGTCCATTGTTTCAAAAAACAATTTGAAATGTGGACACTTTTCCACTTTGCGTCAGTCCATCTTAGATGAGCTCGGGCCCAGCGAAGCCGGCAGCGTTTCTGGTTGTTGTTGACAAATGGCTTTGGCTTTGCATAGTAGAGTTTTAACTTGCACTTACAAACTGTATTTACTGACAGTGGTTTTCTGAAGTGTTTTTAAGCCCATGCGGTGATATCCTTTACACACTGATGTCAGTTTTTGATGCAGTACCGTCTGAGGGATCGAAGATTCCAGGCATTGCCGCTTACGTGCAGGGATTTCTCCACATTCTCTGAACCTTTTGAGGATACTGCGGACCGTGGATGGTGAAATCCCTAAATTCCTTGCAATAGCTTGAGAAATGTTTTTTTTGTTAAACTGTTCCACAATTTGCCCACACATTTGTTCACAAAGTGGTGACCCTCGCCCCATCCTTGTTTGTGGGTAACTGAGCATTTCATGGAAGCTGCTTTTATACCCAATCATGGCACTCACCTGTTCCCAATTAACCTGCACACCTGTGGGATGTTCCAAATAAGTGTTTGATGAGCATTCCTCAACTTTCTCAGTCTTTTTTGCCACTTTTGACCGCTTTTTTTAAACATCCAATCCACCTTATTTGTATAACACATTGAAACAACATACACTACCGTTCAAAAGTTTGGGGTCACCCAAACAATTTTGTGTTTTCCATGAAAAGTCACACTTATTCACCACCATACGTTGTGAAATGAATAGAAAATAGAGTCAATCTGCTCAAAGGACGGTCAGTTTTGTAGCTTCTGTAACGAGCTAAACTGTTTTCAGATGTGTGAACGTGATTGCACAAGGGTTTTCTAATCATCAATTAGCTTTCTGAGCCAATGAGCAAACACATTGTACCATTAGAACACTGGAGTGATAGTTGCTGAAAATAGGCCTCTATACACCTATGTAGATATTGAACCAAAAACCAGACATTTACCACATTAGCAATGTATAGAGTGTATGTCTTTAAAGTTAAGACTAGTTTAAAGTTATCTTCATTAAAAAGTACAGTGCTTTTCCTTCAAAAATAAGGACATTTCAATGTGACCCCAAACTTTTGAAGGGTAGTGTAAATGTTTCCAAAGTGCTGCACAACAATATTCAAATATCCTAGCCCCACCAATGACTGAATAAAAAATAAAACCAATATAAAAATTATTAAAGATAAATAAATAAATAAATACATATGATTAAAAACAATTTTAAAGGGTAAAACCAATTAAAACAATAAATAGAAAAACAAACAAACACAGAGGACCACAAAACTCACGTTCTGTTAAAAGCCAAAGAATAAAAGTGGGTCTTAAGACAAGACTTAAAACACTCCACTGCGGGAGCAATTCTAACATGGAGGGGCAAAGTGTTCCAGAGCTTAGGGTTGACCACAGAGAAGGCCCTGTCTCCCCTAGTTTTAAGTCTGGTCTTGGGCACCACGAGCTGGAGCTGGCTCTCGGACCTCAGTAGTGTAAATTTGGATGAGGTCCAAGATATAATGAGGTGCCAGTCCATGTACAGCTTTAAAAACAAACAGCGATGTTTTAAAATTAATTCTAAATTGAACAGGGAGCCAAGAATTAAGGTTATATGCTTGCGTTTCCTGGCACCTGTTAAAAGTCGTGCCGCAGTGTTCTGGACTAACTGCAGAGGTGGGTAGTAACGCGCTACATTTACTCCGTTACATCTACTTGAGTAACTTTTGGGATAAATTGTACCTCTAAGAGTAGTTTTTATGCAACATACTTTTACTTTTACTTGAGTATATTTATGGAGAAGAAACGCTACTTTTACTGCGTTCCATTTATCGACATTCAGCTCGCTACTCGCTACTTTTTTTTTATCGATCTATTAATGTTTGTTTTGGTTTTTCAAAGTAGGATCCACGCATGCTTGCGTTTCACCAATCACATGCAGTCACTGGTGACGTTGGACCAATCAAACAGAGCCAGGCGGTCACATGACCGTCACACGTAAAACCCGATTTAAGCAAGTTGAAAAACTTATTGGGGTGTTACCATTTAGTGGTCAACTGTACAGAATATGTACTGTACTGTGCAATCTACTAATAAATGTTTCAATCAATCAATCAAAAGTGTAAAGGAAAAAAGACACTTTTTATTTTCAACCATACTTCCCGTCAAAAGCCTAAAAACTGATCGCACATTTCCTGTCTTCACAATAAAAGTGCCGCTCCATCGCGCCTGCGCTAACAAAATAAGAGTCTCCGAAAGCCAGAGCAAACAAGCTAGCAAACTTCGGAGTTTGCCGCCAATGTTTTTATTGTAAAGTGTATGAAAACGAATATGGAAGCTGGACAAATAAGATGCCAAAAACCAACGAGTTTCATGTGGTATTAGACAGAAAGGAGGAACTTTTTTTTCTCCTCCATTTGAAAACGTGGACGTTACAGCACTATACTGTCTGATTCCAATCAATGCAAGTCATCAGAATCAGGTAATACACCAACTTATGTTTTTGTCTTCATGAAAGATAGGAATTTATATGTTAAACATGCATCTATATACATTAAAACACCTTTAACATGTCAACAAAAACGGCAAAAAATATAAATTATATACTGTATATATAAATTTATGTATATATGTATATATATACATTAATATATATATATATGATATGTGTGTGTATGTATATGATATGTGTGTGTATGTATATGTATATATGAGGTAGATCACCTCGACTTGGTCATTTATTAAGTAATTGATTAACTTTAAAAAACTTATTGGGGTGTTACCATTTAGTGGTCAATTGTACAAAATATGTACTGTACTGTGCAATCTACTAATACAAATTTCAATCAATCAATCAATGCCCACTGAGCCTATGGTGCTGGTAAGTTATTGTGGCTCAATGTGCCTTATTTTTTTTTATTTTAATGTAGTATTATTTAATATATATTATTGTTTTAGTTGCTTAAGAGATATTCCTGGCTCTGAATTTGCTCGTTGCTATTTTCATGTTTTTGTGCATTATTTGTTGCCGTCATCATTAAACAATCAGGTTACTCATCAGTTACTCAGTACTTGAGTAGTTTTTTCACAACATACTTTTTACTTTTACTCAAGTAAATATTTGGGTGACTACTCCTTACTTTTACTTGAGTAATAAATCTCTAAAGTAACAGTACTCTTCCTTGAGTACAATTTCTGGCTACTCTACCCACCTCTGACTAACTGCAACCGGTTATTTGACGCCTGCAACATGTTGTCAAATTTTAAATGAGCTAATAATTGCATAAAATAAAGTTTACCAGTTCAAACGTTAGGTATCTTGTCTTTGCAGTCCATTCAATTGAATATAAGTTGAAAATGCTTTGCAAATCATTGTATTCTGTTTTTATCTACAATTTACACAACGTGCCAACGTCACTGGTTTTGGGTTTTGTATGTAATGCATTTCTTCATTTCCAGTTAAAAACTGCGTAGCATTAACGTCCTCGCTCACAGTCTGGGTTGGAATGAAGCAAAAGCCTGATGCGCGGCGGACCGTGCTGGAGTTTGGGACAAAGCTCGGTGGCGGCCTCCCCTCTGAAGCTCTGCCGCGGTCTGATGTGCCGGGCTAATTGCCGTCTCGGTGAGCCTCTCCGGGGAGAATCCCGACTCTGGAAGGAGCTAAGCTTTGCGTCATGGCCGCCTCATTTCCACTTCCAAGAGGGAAAGTTGCAAAGCGCCGTCTGGCGCGTACACCACCACCCCACACACACACACACACACACACACCACCCTCACACCGCGGTGTCTCACGTTTCATCCAATTTGGGCAAAAACAGAAGCAATGAAGGGCCCTCCCTTTATAATGACTTCTTCTTCTCTTTGCTGCGCTCTGTGATTACGCATGAGGAGAGCAGGCGTACTGAAAAGTGGGCAAAATGCTGCTCCTCACATTTCTCTTCTTTAGGCTGCAGCTGTGCAGTGTGGCACACCCACCCCAAGAGATGGGGAAGTGGAATGGAGAAAAAGGGAAACAAAGTGCAGCTTCTGAGAGGTCGGGAGCAATAAAGCGAAAGAGCAGGCAGCAGAAGCACTCTTTGTAGAAAATTAATAGGAGCAGACAGTTCTGGATTCAAAGTCTGCCTTTTTATGACGAGGCCGCTTCGCTGTTAATGGAAGAGCTTTTAGAAGTCCCCCCTGGATAAGAGCAATGTATCAGGGCGGCACACCTGGGAGACTCCCGGTCGTACCGTATTTCTGGACGCGGATTGGCTTTTGTCTTAAGTAGTCTGTGATTTGTCCAGATGGAGAGTGCTATGCTGCTGATGCTTGGGCTGTGGGGGGTTGACGGGGTACAAATGGAATAAAAGCCATTGCAAAGGAAACACAGATTGTTTATTTCCTACTATCTCTAAAAGGAAGCGTTTTCATGTCGTCCTCTCTCCCCTTTGCGGGTTTTGTGTGTTGCAGGAATTCATCCTGAACCAGGACTGGAATGACCCCAAGTCTCAGCTGCAGCAGTGCTGCTTGACTCTGAGGACGGAGGGCAAAGAGCCCGACATCCCTTTGTACAAGTAAGACACGCTCTTCTTGGCCTTTCAGTCAACATGAAAATAGATTAAACAAGACTTTTGATTAATAAGAAGTAGAGATGTCTGATAATATCGGCCGATAAATGCTTTAAAATGTCATATTGGAAATGATCAGTATCTGTAATAAAAAGGTAAAATAATTACTTTTTATAACGCTGCTTTACGGAGCGGAACATATCCGGTAAAACACGGACGTAGGGAGAACTACAGAGCAGTTGCGTCTCCCAGTCAGTCAGCAGCCTCTCTTCTCTCCCACACACGACACAGGCGTTGACGACTGCAGCATGAGAGGTTTACTGGCGACGCTTGATGACCTCATCGAACCGCCGCGAGCGGAGCATAACAACAAGGGTGTGTTGTTGCTGGTGCTGTAGTCGTGGCTAACAAGCGAGTTCGCTCGATGACTGACTAACGACACCATGTCTAGGGTTTGGGATTATTTTAAAGTCGGTCTGACGGATAAAAAAACGGCAATTTGCAATGACTACAAAAAGTTGGTAATGCGAGGAGGAACCAAGACGTCTTCCTTTAATATAGGGATGTCCCGATCCAGGTTTTTGCACTTCCGATCCGATACCGATGTTGTTTTCGATCTTCCGATACTGGCCTATCTGAGCGTGTATTAAAGTTTCAAGTAATTTAGCCTACTTAGTTGTCAGATTCATGTTGAAAAGGGTATTAGTACTCTTGATAACAACTAACCAGCTGAATTAGGTGAGTTTGAATAATACACTATGGTTGGTATTCAAAGATAAACACAAAATAGACAAAATTATACATGACAAACAGAAATGGCATCATTGAACAGTAAAAAAGTGAACAGTATAAAGTGCAAATAATGCTGTAAACATTATTACGGCGTGGCGCAGTGGTAGAGCGGCCATGTGCAACCCGAGGGTCCCTGGTTCGATCCCCACGTAGTACCAACCTCGTCACGTCCGTTGTGTCCTGAGCAAGACACTTCACCCTTGCTCCTGATGGGTGCTGGTTAGCGCCTTGCATGGCAGCTCCCTCCATCAGTGTGTGAGTGTGTGTGTGAATGGGTAAATGTGGAAGTAGTGTCAAAGCGCATTGAGTACCTTGAAGGTAGAAAAGCGCTATACAAGTACAACCCATTTATCATTTATTAAAAGAATGCAAAACACAAACAACCTGAGTGGGATAAAATGTCTATAACTCAGCATCAATACATGCTCTTGAACAAGTATAAACTTAGAAAAATAAAAAAAATAAAAATATCTACACACTCCCTTCAATTATTTGCCCCAGTCGGGGGGGTGGCAAACAATTGAAGTCCGAGCATAATGGGAGATTATTTCTAACAAAGACGAGCACTTCAAGATGCTCAGGTGTCAGCCTGCTCCTGTGTTCATCAATGATGAGTGAGGCTGTGCTAAAAAGCCTCTCACTCTCAAGAGTCATAAAAATGTCTTACCACTTTTCCACCACGCTTGACTTCATTGTGGCGTGTTTTGCACTCCACCTCTTCATCTTTTTCTTTTTGTAGGGTAAAATAATCCCACACAGCTGACATTTTTACCAGTAACTTGTAATTCACATGGCCGTCTTAACGGTTAGGACACAGACCTGTGGATGTGTTGAAGGTGTGCTGGAAAATGCGGAACTAAATTAAGGAGCAGCAGAAAAGTGAAATGTATTATTTAAATCGGTGCGTTGGAAAACACGGACATGATATTTTTAAAAACTGGATCTGGATCGGCATTTTCCTATGCATTGCCGATACGCATTTTTTGGCAAATATGGGCGGCTGATCCGATCCAAATATCGGATCGGGATAACCCTACTTTAATACGAGTAACTTGATCTCCCACTTCTTCAAGATTCATAAAGAGATACACGATGAATACAAGCGGAAGATAGATGAAAAGCAAACAGCGAAAAAAAGTAGCAGCACACAGTTGTCGCTTTAAGACTCAGCCGAGAAAAAATAAAACTACAACAAAAAACACCCCAAGGCGAACGCCCACTTTGTGGTCAGGGACAACGCACGCAGTGTGTCAAAAGTTTGGTGTGGATAGTCTGCCCTGCATGGCGCACACTTTGCAGCTTGCAGTGAACTGAGGTGCCCTGTCTCAACGCAGCATTTCAGAAGCTCTGGCTGACTGCTAGGCCACTTCAAGCACTCCCCACCAGCTTGCAGCACATTTTTGTTACTCATACAAATACATTTGAGCAGGGCAGATTGGGCCCAGTTTATAATTTCCTGTTATACAGTATGCCAGGCAGTCTTGCACTAAAGGAGGACTATGTTATTGTTTACTTTATTACTCAAGTATACTCTGGACTGAAGCTGTGTGCCTTCATTGTTTTTGTAGCTGTTGTTTTGAGGCATGTTTAAAAAAATAATGCACTTTGTGAAAGTCAAAGTAAAGTATTTCCCATAATTGTAGTGGGTATCAGAATTATCTCAAGGACAGCATGTCCCAAATTCCACGCTGCTGTTTTGAGGCATGTTAAAAAAAAATAATGCACTTTGTGACTTCAATAATAAATATAGCAGTGTCATGTTGGCACTTTTTTCTTTAATTTGAGTTGAAGTTGTTCTCTTATTTTAGAAAACCTTGTTACATTGTTTAATGCATTCAGCGGCGCATCACAACAAAATTAGGAAAATTTAATGTGTTAATTCCACGACCATATATATCGGTAACAGTTGATATCGGAATCGGTAATTAAGAGTTGGACAACATCGGATATCGGCAAAAAAGCCATTATCGGACATCTCTAATAAGAAGCAATGTTCGTTTTGTACAGGATATTTAGGTCATTTTATGCATTAAAATAACAGTTTCCTTTTCAGGACCAGTTCCCATCTTATCAATTGCTTGGAATCACTTGCCATTTTTGTAAATGTTCTTTTAATGATTCTTCCGGATGGGGATGACATCATTACGCAACGTGCGTAGTGACATCAAATTGCAAAATGCTGGTGCCCGCGCAGAACAAACACTAATATATTACAACAAAAGATTGCAACATTGCTATTTGTAATAATTAAAAGCCTGCTAGTTCAACAAGGAGGACATACGAACGATATGATGAAAAATTTGAACACACAGCATGCAATAAATATAAAAGTCGAGTTTTTTTAACCGCTCTAATCTCATCCCAGCAGCAGTAACACTAGCACGTCATTTGAAATCAACAAGTACTCACGCCTCCTATCATGTTAGCGCTATTATTTGTTAAATTGAAATGAATACCTTCTCAATTAGATGAGCATGACAAGAGACATTCTGACTGGCTCTAAGGCGGGCTGATCGAATGTCACTGAGCAGCAACTAACTTTGTGTTTAAAAGTTACTATATTTGGTAGGTGAATGTTCAATTGTAGTCAGAGAAAGGGTGCATGTTTTCCTGCAACCAGAGTTTCTCCGTCATTATATTAGAATATGTTGTAAAAGTCCATTCATATCAGCAATTACCTTCAAATGTGAAACTAATATGTGATATTAACTCATACATGCAAGCCTTTGTTATAATTCTAATCAACATGGCTTACCATTTTTGAAACCTTACATTTTCTGAGAAGTTTTTCATAAACTGCCATAATCATCAACATTATAACCAATAAAGGCTTGACAAATCTCATGTTGCTAAATGTTACATTAATGTATAATTTGCACATGATTAAATTTTACTGAAGCATATTCATTTCTCATATTTATTTGCAAAATGCGATGAGGTGGCGACTTGTCCAGGGTGTACACCGCCTTCCACCCGATTGTAGCTGAGATAGGCACCAGCGCCCCCCGCGACCCCAAAGTGAATAAGCGGTAGGAAATAGATGGATGGGTTCTTGTTTTTTTTTTTCTATGCTATGATGTGCCTCTTTAGACCTCACTATAGGCTTTGTAAGGTAAAGTTACCTCTAAACTGAACAAACTTGATGCCAATCCTCCCCTTTTCTACTTTTTTCAAAGTAAGAAGGGTTAATGAACCAAACTGTTAAAGGGGAACATTATCACAATTTCAAAAGGGTTAAAAACAATAAAAATCAGTTACCAGTGGCATTTTGTATTTTTTGAAGTTTTTTTCAAAATTTTACCGGTCTCAGAATATCCCTAAAAAAAGCTTTAAAGTGCTTGATTTTCGCTATTTGCGATGCCACTATCCATTTCCCTGTGACGTCATACAGTGCGGCCAATGTAAACAATGGCGAATAGCACAGCAAGATATAGCAACATTAGCTCGGATTCAAACTCTGATTTCAGCGGTTTAAGCGATTCAACAGATTACGCATGTATTGAAACGGATGGTTGGAGTATGAAAGTTTTGAAGAAGACACTGAAGCTATTGAGCGAATAGCTATTGACGCTATTCATAGCCATAGCATGGCCGAATAGCTGCGTTAGCATCGCCGGTAAAATGTGCGAACCAAACGATCAGGACTTTCGCATCATGTGACACTGGAGAAACTTAAATCTGTCGATTGGTAAGTGTTTTTTTCGCATTAAATGTGGGTGGAAGGAAACGTAATATAGTTGCAAATGCATCTGCAGGTTATCCATACATCTCTGTGCCATGTCTGCTTTAGCACCGCCGGTAAATAGCATGTTAGCGTCAATTAGCGTAGCATGTTAGCATCGATTAACTGGCAGTCACGCCGCGACCAAATATGTCTGATTAGCACATAAGTCAACATCAACAAAACTCACCTTTGTGATTTTGTTGACTTAATCATTGCAAATGCATCTGCAGGTTATCCATACATCTCTGTGCCATGTCTGTCATCGCCGGTAAGATGTGGAGACACTTTGGCACATTCAACGGGGGTCTGGCGGCAGACACTTTCGCATCTTCGGGCCAGTGGTGCAACTTGAATCCCTCCCTGTTAGTGTTGTTACACCCTCCGACAACACACCGACGAGGCATGATGTCTCCAAGGTTCCAAAAAATTGTCGAAAAAACGGAAAATAACAGAGCTGAGACCCAATGTTTACAATGGGTTGAAAATGAAAATGGCGGGTGTATTACCTCGGCGACGTCACATTCTGACGTCATCTCCTCCAGAGCGATAAACAGAAAGGCGTTTAATTCGCCAAAATTCACCCATTTAGAGTTCGGAAATCGGTTAAAAAATATATGGTCTTTTTTCTGCAACATCAAGGTATATATTGATGCTTACATAGGTCTGCTGATAATGTTCCCCTTTAAGCAGAATCGAAAGTGGAATCAGGATTGGAAAAATCTTATCAATTCTAATCCCCAGTTTTAAGTAAATAATAGACCTGTCAAATGATATCTTTTTTTAATCAGATTAATCCCATTTTGGAATTTGGATTAACCATGATAATCAAAGGTGATTGCAAGTGAGTAATTAAAATCTGCTTCAAAAAAGACTCAAATATTTGTACACATATGCCATTTTATTGTCAGGAAGTCATTTTTGAACATTTTTAAACATTTTACTTGAATACATGTCTTTTTTTTTTTGCACAAAACTTGGTAACCGTTTTATCTAAAGTACTTTTAAGATGCATTTTGGAGTGAAATCTGCCAGCGAACACACCGGGGTCTCCTCACTCATTTTTGGAGTGATTTATGCACAGGGATTATCGAATCCTCTTATCCAACCGATTCCTTATCGATTCTGTTATCGAATCCAGATAGGTGTTTGTAGATGGAAAAAAAACACACAATACTCGGTATAACAAAAACTCACTTTTGGCAGCCTTTACATATATTTTTTAAGAAAAATATAAAATAAAATAAATCTTATGGCCCCAAAAGGAATAAGCGGTAGAAAATGGATGGATGGATGGATGGAAATAAATAGTGACTGTTAGTGCCCTTTTAATTGGGCCACCCAACAAAACATACCAATTCAAATGTACCAGTCTGAAAATGCTGTGAACACAGTATGTCAGCTGATAAAGTTTAGTTTTACGGCTGCTATCTAGCCTCTTTTGGTTCGATTACTGGTCCGAGGCCCTTGGCTTTGTTCTAAGTTGGAAATGACAAAGATGTCATCGTCTCCCATTTATTTAGATCAGGGGTGTCAAACTCAAATCCAGGGTGGGCCAAAATTTAAAACTGAACAAAAACGCGGGCCAAAGTTGAACAAATTAACCTTTTAATAGGAACCCAAACAAGGTTTGCATTTAATATTGAACAAGCAAGGCTTATATAACTTTATATTAACATGTAAAATCGAGTTTTAAATAATAATCATTAAAAATATCAATGGCCTATCAAATTAAATTTAAATAAAATGCGATGAGGTGGCGACTTGTCCAGGGTGTACCCTGCCTTCCGCCCGATTGTAGCTGAGATAGGCGCCAGCGCCCCCCGCGACCCCGAAAGGGAATAAGCGGTAGAAAATGGATGGATGGATGGAATGCCTCTCTTCTATTTGCAGCCCTCTGAGGTAAATATCAAAATAAACTTTTTCCACAGGCTAATAATAAATTTGCAAATAAAATAACGATAACAAATTAATCAAACATTCAAGCCTTGAAGTAGCAAGAGAAAGTGCATGAGTAAAACATTAATTATTGCTTGGGGGGGTGTATATTGTAGCATCCCGGAAGAGTTAGTGCTGCAAGGGGTTCTGGGTATTCTGACTGGCTCTAAGGCGGGCTGATCGAATGTCATTGAGCAGCGACTAAGTTTGTGGTTAAAAGTTACTATATTTGGTAGGTGAATGTTCAATTGTAGTCAGAGAAAGGGTGCATGTTTTCCTGCAACCAGAGTTTCTCCGTCAATATATTAGAATATCGTGTAAAAGTCCATTCATATCAGCAATTACCTTCGAATGTGAAACTAATATGTGATATTAACTCATACATGCAAGCCTTTGCTACTTCAAGGCAACATTCAAGCCTTGAAGTAGCAAGAGAAAGTGCATGAGTAAAACATTAATTATTGCTTGGGGGGGGTGTATATTGTAGCATCCCGGAAGAGTTAGTGCTGCAAGGGGTTCTGGGTATTTGTTCTGTTGTGTTTATGTTGTGTTACGGTGCAGATGTTCTCCCGAAATGTGTTTGTTATTCTTGTTTGGTTTGGGTTCACAGTGTGGTGCATTTTTGTAAGATTCATAAAGTTGTTTTTACGGCCACCCTCAGTGTGACCTGTATGGATGTTGAACAAGTATGCTTGGCATTCACTTGTGTGTGTAAAGAGGCGCATATGTTATGTGACTGGGTTGGCACGCTATTTCTATGAAGGAAAAGCGGACGTGACGACAGGTTGTAGAGGACGCTAAAGGCAGTGCCGTTAATGCACACCCCCAATATTGTCGTCCGGGTAGAAATGGGGAGAAATTCGGGAGAATGTTTACCCCGGGAGATTTTCGGGAAGGGCACTGAAATTTGGGAGTCCCGGAAAATCGCGAGGGTTGGCAAGTATGAGTATTAGTGGTCAATGCGGTGTTACAGCCGCTGTATAAAACCGGCGTGCCAGCTCTAATGTTAATTTCATACTGCCTCAAGGGCCAAATGAAATTACACGGCGGGCCAAATTTGGCCCGCAGGCCAGTGTTTGACACCCATGATTTAGATATTTAAAATGGAAAGTGTAGCTGCCATTACGATGTGCAGTAATCTGCGTTTATGGATGATTTACCAGTTACTAATGTAATCTAGTAAATTACCATGGTCAGCTAATTATTTGCTATGGTGATGTAAGTCATAGCAGCTGAGATGAGGCACCAAGCAGTGTGGGCGGGAAGCGTTTCCACACTCTGCATGTAAAAATCATTTGTAATCAAATGTGTTTTATTTAACTTCAGTTTGTTTCATTAATTGGATTGACATTATGTGGGGAAAAGAAAAGTTTTCTCATACTTCAAATACATTAATAATGAAAACCATGTGATGACAGTGCTAATGTTTCCTTTGTGGATCAATCCACAAATAGCATTTCAATGTAATGTGATGTTATCCTATTAAACATAAGCGCATATAAAAGGTTTATATCGCATCCTTCTGCTCGCAAACAGAATGTAGGTTGTGGATGTACAAAAGCTTGTTGTAAGTGTAAACAACCTTGCCCCCTCAGGGAGTCGCCCACCCTCACACTTTGACAAAAGGTCAAGTAGCAAGTTTCATTTCACTGAATGCCTTTTGAGAGCTGACATATTTGTTGCTATGGTGATTGACAAACATGGTTTACTGCTTCAAGAGAGCCAACTAATCGTGAAGCACATATACTGTAGAGCAGTGGTCACCGACTTTCAAGCCCATGAGCATCCCCCCTATATATACATATATATTTACAATTTACTAACAATACTTTTTAAAACATTACAATTTGCTCCTGTCACATAGAGGATCTTTGACTTGGTTTGCAGTAGGTTTTTATTAACAGCTCAGTGCTCCTCACATATTAAAACATCTTCGATTAGCATCTTTGCTGTAGGTTCTTAATAGTAAAGCACCGTGCACCTGTCAAATAGAGGATCTTTGAATTGTGTGTTTGTGGTAGAATTTTATAAATTGCACAGTTCTCCTGTTGTGTAAATTATCTTTGATAGTGATTTTTAAGTTGGTTCTAAACACAGCACAGTCACATAGAGCAGTGATTTTCAACCCCCGTGCCGTGAGATATTGTCTGGTGTGCCGTGGGAAACTATTTAACTTCCCCTAATTGGTCCAAAACATCCATCCATCCATCCATTTTCTACCGCTTATTCCCTTTCAGGGTTGCGGGGGGCGCTGGCGCCTATCTCAGCTACAATCGGGCGGAAGGCAGGGTACACCCTGGACAAGTCGCCACCTCATCGCAGGGCCAACACAGATAGACAGACAACCTTCACACTCACATTCACACACTAGGGCCAATTTAGTGTTGCCAATCAACCTATCCCCAGGTGCATGTTTTTGGAAGTGGGAGGAAGCCGCAGTACCCGGAGGGAACCCACGCATTCACGGGGAGAACATGCAAACTCCACACAGAAAGATCCTGAGCCTGGATTTCAACCCAGGACTGCAGGACCTTCGTATTGTGAGGCAGACGCACTAACCCCTCTGCCACCGTGAAGCCCTGGTCCAAAACATATTTTTGCAAATCTACAATCATAACAATGTGCCATTGTCTAGTGCAGGGGTAGGGAACCTATGGCTCTAGAGTCAGATGTGGCTCTTTTGATGACTACATATTTATTTATTTATTTATTTCGGCAATCTTCACATAAAACAAAGAACAACAACAAAAGAAAAAAAGAAAAAAAAAACACTCATTTGTGCAATGATTGAGCCGAAAGGGTGTAGGTTGAAGCAACGCTTATATAAACCTGCCCCATCACAACAAGAACAAGGTTCAAAATATATAAAATCTAAAACATGCTTCACTTATATTACTTTTTTTTTTTTTCTCCTTTTCCCTAAACAATATATAAGCAACATATATGTAGCACACGTCCCACACACACAGTTCAACATTCAAATCAAACATATATATTTGCACACCCATATATTTATACATATACATATATATACATTATATATACACAATTTATCCAAATTCCACACAAAGTGGCAATTTATACATTTCAATATAACCTATATGTACAATTATGAAATCACAAATTGTATGTATATACATATTACATATTATTGTCATATGGCTCTCAGATAATTATATTTATATAGCGCTTTTCTCTAGTGACTCAAAGCGCTTTACAAAGTGACACCCAAAGGGACGGCGTGGCGGAGTGGGAGAGTGACCGTGCGCAACCCGAGGTTCCCTGGTTCAATTCCCACCTAGTACCAACCTCGTCACGTCCGTTGTGTCCTGAGCAAGACACTTCAGCCTTGCTCCTGATGGGTGCTGGTTGGCACCTTGCATGGCAGCTCCCTCCATCAGTGTGTGAATGTGTGTGTGAATGGGTAAATGTGGAAGTAGTGTCAATGCACTTTGATTACCTTGAAGGTAGAAAAGTGCTATACAAGTACAACCCATTTATCATTTATTTATTAATATCTAAGTTACATTTAAACCAGTGTGGGTGGCACTGGGGGAAGGTGTGAAAAGTGTCTTGCCCAAGGACACAACGTCAGTGACTAGAATGGCGGAAGCGGGAATCAAACCTGGAACCCTCAGGTTGCTAACGCGGCCACTCTCCTAACCGAGCTCTGCCGAGTAACCGTGTAATACTCTTCCAGATCAGTAGGTGGCAGTCGGTAGCTAATCGCTTTGTTGATGTGGTAAACAGCGGGAGGCAAGGTGCAGGTAAAAAGGTGTCTAATGCTTAAACCAGGGGTAGGGATCCTATGGCTCTAGAGCCAGATGACTGCACCTGGCTCTCAGATAAATCTTAGCTGACATTGCTTAACACGATAAGTAATGAATAATTCCGCTGGTAATCACGGTTTCAAAAATAACGTTCAAATCATAAAACTTCTCATGCATTTTAATCCAACCATCCGTTTTCTACCGCACCTGTTCACGATGTCGCATTAATGGTAAGAAGTATTATATTTATTATTGATTAACTATTAGAATAACAATGTTGTTAAAAAGAATAAGAGACTTATCATACTCTACAAATGTTGGTCATACTTAAAAATGCACAAATTTAGTTGTATTCAGTGTTGAAAAATGTTGTATGGCTCTCACGGAAATACATTTTGAAATAATTGGCTTTCGTTGCTCTCTCAGCCAAAAAAATGTTCCCGACCCCTGGTCTAGTGCCCGTGCTGTCTAGAGCTTGGCAGGGTAATCTTGTAATACTCCATATCAGTAGGTGGCAGCAGGTAGTTCATTGCGTTGTTGGAACGCGTCAAGGATGGTTTGTCATGATCCCGGTGTGCAGGTAAAAAGGTATGTAGCACTTAAACCAAAAATTAACAAAAAGGCAAGTCCCGCGAGGAAAAGGCACTGAAGCATAGGGATGGCTATGTAAAACAAAAGTAAAACTGAAGTGGCTACAAAGTCAACAAAAACAGAATGCTGGACGACAGCAAAAACTTACAGCGTGTGGAGCAACTGTGGCATTCACAAAGTACTTAAATAGTTTGGATTGCGAAAACAAAGCAGTTGGGGGCAATAGCACTCAAAGGAAGGCGTGAAGCTGCTACAGGAGAACAACAACAAAACAGGAAATGTCACCAAAATAACAGCGCAAGATGGGAACTAAAGCATAACACACAGGAAACAACGATGAACTCAAAATAAGGCATGGCAACCTGGTGGAGTTTCATTTTTTAACCTTTTTTGCCGGTGGTGTGCCTCCGTATTTATTTATTTAATGAAAACAAAGTGCCTCGGCTCAAAAAGGTTGAAAAACACTGACATCGAGGATCCTTGACAAGTTTTTTTGCAGTTGGTTCTCGACAACACAGTCCTCCTATCATAAGAGGCTATTTAGCTTGTGAGTTTGCAATAAATTCCTAAAAGCAGCACAATGTGGTATAGCTCGGTTGGTATAGCTCGGTTGGTAGAGCGGCCGTGCCAGCAACTTGAGGGTTGCAGGTTCGAATCCCGCTTCCACCATCCTAGTCACTGCCATTGTGTCTTTGGGCAAGACACTTTACCCACCAGCTCCCAGTGCCACCCACACTGGTTTAAATTTAAAAATTAGATATTGGGTTTCACTATGTAAAGCGCTTTGAGTCACTAGAGAAAAAGCGCTATATAAATATAATTCACTTCACTTCACAATGCTGCTGTCACATAGATGATCTTTGACAAGTGTGTTCTTACCAGCGCATGCAACACATAGCAGCTTTGTGAGCCCCCCCCCACCCCCCTGCTGAGATTGCGCTCCAGCGACACTCGCAAGTGTCTTGTTTGCTGTTGGGGGGCGCCGGCTTGTAAGTGAGAGGAGAAGGAAGTGAATTATTGATACGAGTGTCATAAGTGACCACGCTGCATTAAAAATGGATCGCTCTCCTGAAATAAGTAAATTGTGTGTGAATAATTCAGGGCGACTCGCAGCTCGAGCACAGCGTGTTTATGCTAATGTTAACATTTCAGAACGTCTCCCAAGTTTTGTCTTTCTGTCTCGTTTCACACGCTCGTCCCCGCAGAAGAATCTCAAATGACTGCTCTTTTTTTCTCTTCCAAATGAGGAACATCTGTCAACCGTTCGTTCGTTTACGCTTACGCCTTGTCAAGTTTCTGGTTTTAGCTTCCAACACGTTGTCTACCAGGGCTTTAATCCAACTCCGCACCAGGGTTCTTGCGGCGTGTGCCACCCATACTGGACTTGGACTTGGACTTGGACTTGAGCTCACCATCTGTGCTCCAGACCTTTTGCTATTCAGAATCAGAAATATTGTAATAATCCCCAATAATAATCAACCGAATATTAATATTCGGTTGTGTTACTGCAATTTCATTGACTTTGTGGATTATGCACAGTCTTAATTGTATTAATTGTAGTTATTTTATACAAACCCCGTTTCCATATGAGTTGGGGAATTGTGTTAGATGTAAATATAAACGGAATACAATGATTTGCAAATCCTTTTCAACCCATATTCAGTTGGATGCATTACAAAGACAAGATATTTAATGTGCAAACTCCTAAACTTGATTTTTTTATTTGCAAATAATAATTCACTTAAAATTTCATGGCTGCAACACGTGCCAAAGTAGTTGGGAAAGGGCATGTTCACCACTGTGTTACATCACCTTTTCTTTTAACAACACTCAATAAACGTTTGGGAACTGAGGAAACTAATTGTTGAAGCTTTGAAAGTGGAATTCTTTCCCGTTCTTGTTTTATGTAGAGCTTCAGTCGTTCAACAGTCCGGGGTCTCCGCTGTCGTATTTTACGCTTCAAAATGCGCCACACATTTTCGATGGGAGACAGGTCTGAACTGCAGGCGGGCCAGGAAAGTACCCGCACTCTTTTTTTACGAAGCCACGCTGTTGTAACACGTGCTGAATGTGGCTTGGCATTGTCTTGCTCAAATAAGCAGGGGCATCCATGAAAAAGACGGTGCTTAGATGGCAGATATGTTGTTCCAAAACCTGTATGTACCTTTCAGAATTAATGGTGCCTTCACAGATGTGTAAGTTACCCATGCCTTGGGCACTAATGCACCCCCATACCATCACAGATGCTGGCTTTTGAACTTTGCGTCGATAACAGTCTGGGTGGTTCGCTTCCCCTTTGGTCCAGATGACACAATGTCGAATATTTCCAGAAACAATTTGAAATGTGGACTCGTCAGACCACAAAACACTTTTCGACTTTGCATCAGTCCATCTTAGATGATCCTGGGCCCAGAGAAGCCAGCGGCGTTTCTGGATGTTGTTGATAAATGGCTTTTGCTTTGCATAGTAGAGGTTTAACTTGCACTTACAGATGTAGTGACAAACTGTATTTAGTGACAGTGGTTTTTTGAAGTGGGTTGGCCTTTTTGAATACTTTGAGCTTGTATTCATTCATGCGTTTTTATTTCTTTATGAATAAAAAAGTCGGGCGGCGTGGCTCGGATAGTGGAGAAGCCGTCCAAAAACTCGAGCGTGTCTGGTACAAATCCAATCTTCGCTATCGTCGTCAATGCCGTTGTGTGTTTTTACAAAGCCACGCTGTTGTAACACGTGCTGAATGTGGCTTGGCATTGTCTTGCTGAAACAAGCAGGGGCATCCATGAAAAAGACGGTGTTTAGATGGCAGATATGTTGTTCCAAAACCTGTATGTACCTTTCAGAATTAATGGTGCCTTCACAGATGTGTAAGTTACCCATGCCTTGGGCACTAATGCACCCCCATACCATCACAGATGCTGGCTTTTGAACTTCGCGTCGATAACAGTCTGGGTGGTTCGCTTCTCCTTTGGTCCGGATGACACAATGTCGAATATTTCCAGAAACAATTTGAAATGTGGACTCGTCAGACCACAAAACACTTTTCGACTTTGCATCAGTCCATCTTAGATGATCCTGGGCCCAGAGAAGCCAGCGGCGTTTCTGGATGTTGTTGATAAATGGCTTTTGCTTTGCATAGTAGAGGTTTAACTTGCACCTACAGATGTAGCGACAAACTGTATTTAGTGACAGTGGTTTTTTGAAGTGGGTTGGCCTTTTTGATTACTTTGAGCTTGTATTCATTCATGCGTTTTTATTTCTTTTTGAATAAAAAAGTCGGGCGGCGTGGCTCGGATAGTGGAGAAGCCGTCCAAAAACTCGAGCGTGACTGGTACAAATCCAACCTTCGCTATCCTCGTCAATGCCGCTGTGTGTTTTTACAAAGCCACGCTGTTGTAACACGTGCTGAATGTGGCTTGGCATTGTCTTGCTGAAATAAACAGGGGTGTCCATGAAAAAGACGGTGTTTAGATGGCAGATATGTTGTTCCAAAACCTGTATGTACCTTTCAGAATTAATGGTGCCTTCACAGATGTGTAAGTTACTCATGCCTTGGGCACTAATGCACCCCCATACCATCACAGATGCTGGCTTCTGAACTTTGCGTCGATAACAATCTGGATCGTTCGCTTCCCGTTTGGTCCTGATGACACGATGTCGAATATTTCCAGAAACAATTTGAAATGTGGACTCGTCAGACCACAAAACACTGTTCCACTTTGCATCAGTCCATCTTAGATGATCCCGGGCCCAGAGAAGCCAGCGGCGTTTCTGGATGTTGTTGATAAATGGCTTTTGCTTTGCATAGTAGAGGTTTAACTTGCACTTACAGATGTAGTGACAAACTGTATTTAGTGACAGTGTTTTTTTGAAGTGGGTTGGCCTTTTTGATTACTTTGAGCTTGTATTCTTTCATGCGTTTTTATTTCTTTATGAATAAAAAAGTCGGGCGGCGTGGCTCGGATAGTGGAGAAGCCGTCCAAAAACTCGAGCGTGTCTGGTACAAATCCAACCTTCGCTATCCTCGTCAATGCCGCTGTGTCCTTGGGCAAAACACTTCACCCACTTTGCTGTCGGTGCCACTATTACTGGACTGCAGATGGAAATGAGCAACTATGTTATAATGTGACTCATTTACAGTCTGTACAGCAGATTGTTCATTCATGTGCACTGTGCTGAATAGTTTTAAAGGGGAATTATGGTCTTTTTTTTTTTTTACATTTAAAACCTTTTCTTGTGGTGTATGAAACATGTTTTGGTTGAGTTTTGTGTTTGAATTTTACATACATTTTGCTCCACCGGCACATTTTTTCAACACATTTTTTGAGTCCGTCTGCAAGCTGGCCATTTGTGGAGGCGATCCCAGGATGTGATTAAAACCACGCCCCACCCTCCCAAAAGTATCATTTTTATTTTCGTTTGAAATGTACACAGTTTAAATATAAAGCTTAAAGTCGGGGAAAATGTTTGACAGACAGTTGAAAATTTTATTTCAAAATGTTTACTTTGATTAGCTGGTCATATCATGTGAATTAGTGAATTATATTTATATAGCGCTTTTCTCTAGTGACTCAAAGCGCTTTATATAGTGAAACCCAATATCTATGTTACATTTAAACCAGTGTGGGTGGCACTGGGAGCAGGTGGGTAAAGTGTCTTGCCCAAGGACACAACGGCAATGACTAGGATGGCGGAAGCGGGAATCGAACCTGCAACCCTCAAGTTGCTGGCACGGCCGCTCTACCAACCGAGCTATACCGCCTCATTAGGTACACCTGCACATCAGACAAGCTTCATGGAAAAAAAGCTAGAATTTCTGTCACATCGCTACTATGTGCATGCCAACATTACATGAAAATACACATTTATTCGGTCTTTTTTTGTTTCCTCATTGAATGAGGCAGATGATAAGCTACTCTCCCTTGAGAACTAGAATTAATGTCTTAAAAAAAGGATATCCAGCTTGCCGTGTGGGCTACAAGAGGACGTCCACCTGTAGCTACTGCAAAACCCCACAAAAGGAGGCATCCGAAACTGTATGCAAGCTTCCGACAATTTTTTCGATAGGCACATACAAAACAGGCGGTTCCTGTATTTATTATTAGCAAATAGTAAACCTATCAACTTCAATGCTTTGCAATCCGTAAACTAAAAGAAAATATGGGATTTAAAAAATGAAAATAATGATTATGACTGTAAATTAATTTTCTTCTGTTGATTCTTAGTTCAGTTGTATTTTTCTTTGTTCTACATCGTTATAACAAACAATACGTTTGTGTTTATTTGAAGCTTGACAGTGATGAAATGCTTCCATCTCAAGCAAGGCCGAAACTGCGGTAGCTTTGCACCGAGTGGTTGTGGGTCTCCTCTCTGCTCTGACGAGAACGGAATGGACTTCATTGTGATTGCATTTAAAAGTACAACGAATTGTGTTTTCAGTGAGGAAAAGCTAACGGCAGCTCCATTAGAGTATATATTATGGTGTTTGTTTATTTATTATTATTATTGGTTCAATGCCTTTTGCTTAATTTGTTTACTGGGGATTTCCACTCATTTTGTACATAGTACGCAATTTAAAAGACATGTTGAAAAGCCAGACGTAGTGCATGTTTCTAGCGAGTGTTTATATGATATGTGAAGACTCTTCTTCGGCATGGTAATGCCGGTGTGGTTTTTCCAGGGATGTGTCGAAGCGATGAACACAGCATAGGTAAGTTAAAGGGTATTTATTTAATAATAAAAGGCTATGAACAAAAACACTGGTGTAAAGAGAAAAGGTAAACAAAAGACGCCAGCGTGAAAGCTAGGATAAAACACAAGGAAAACTAAAACTTGGTACGAGGACACAAAAGAGTAAACAAAAACATTCAGCATGAAAGCTGGAAAATAAAGCGTGAGAGCTAGCGAGAAAATACATACATAGAATGATGAGAGTCGTCACTGTTGCGCGTGGGCAAATTAGGATCCGAGAATGAGTAAACAGAAAAGGTGAGCTTTGATTGATTGATTGATTGATACTTTTATAAGTAGATTGCACAGTACAGTACATATTCCGTACAATTGACCACTAAATGGTAACACCCCAATAAGTTTTTCAACTTGTTTAAGTCGGGGTTCACGTTAATCAATTCATGGTACAAATATATACTATCAACATAATACAGTCATCACACAAGTTAATCATCATAGTATATACATTGAATTATTTACATTATTTACAATCCGGGGGGTGGGATGAGGAGCTTTGGTTGATATCAGAACTTCAGTCATCAACAATTGCATCAACAGAGAAATGTGGACATTGAAACAGTGTAGGTCTTATTTAATAAGATATGTAGAGCCAGCAGAGAACATAGTGAGTTCAGATAGCATAAGAACAAGTATATACATTAGAAGTACATTTGAGTTGTTTATAATCCGGGGAGATGGGATGTGAATGGAGGAGGGTATTAGTAAAGTGTTAAAGTTGCCTGGAGGTGTTGTTTTAGAGCGGTTTTGAAGGAATATAGAGATGGACTTACTTTTATACCTGTTGGGAGTGCATTCCACATTGATGTGGCATAGAAAGAGAATGAGTTAAGACCTTTGTTAGATCGGAATCTGGGTTTAACGTGGTTTGTGGAGCTCCCCCTGGTGTTGTGGTCATGGCGGTCATTAAGGAAGTAATTTGACATGTACTTCCGTATCAAGGAGGTGTAGCGGATTTTATAGACTAGGCTCAGTGCAAGTTGTTTTACTCTGTCCTCCACCCTGAGCCAGCCCACCTTGGAGAAGTGGGTTGGATTGAGGTGTGATCTGGGGTGGAGGTCTAAAAGTAACCGGACTAGCTTATTCTGGGATGTTTGGAGTCTAGATTTGAGGGTTTTGGAGGTGAAATAGGAGTTTAGGAGCTCCTAAGCTCCTAATAGGAGCTTAAATAGGAGGGTGAAAATTAGTAGCAGGTGTGCGGGGTAGACTAACAGGTGGACTGATGTGTAACCATAGTGATGGACAAAAACAGAAAATAAACGGGTCAGACTGAGAATGAAAAAACAAACGTGAAGATCTGAGCAGCAGATCGCAACATGATAAACAATAAAAATGAGCATTTTTTTTCTCTTGTTTGGTGGAAAGTTGTACGTTACGTTATATATTTATATAATGTAGCCTTTATTGTAGCTACCTTTACAGTGTAGCTTGCTACAATTGTCTCAGGATAGCTTCCCCAGTAGCTTAGACCCATTTTCTAAGTAGCTTTCCCATCAGTGTGTGTGTGTGTGTGTGTGTGTGTGTGTGTGTGTGTGTGTGTGTGTGTGTGTGTGTGTGTGTGAGTGTGTGAGTGTGTGTGTGTGTGTGTGTGTGTATATATATACATACAGTATATATATATATATATATATATATATATATATATATATATATACTGTATGTATATATATATATATATACATACAATATACATATATATATATATACATACATACATGGCGTAGTGGGTAGAGCGGCCGTGCCAGAAACCCGAGGGTTGCAGGTTCGCTTCCCACCTATTGACATCCAAATCGCTGCCGTTGTGTCCTTGGGCAGGACACTTCACCCTTTGCCCCCGGTGCCGCTCACACTGGTGAATGAATGATGAATGAATGAATGGTGGTGGTCGGAGGGGCCGTAGGCGCAAACTGGCAGCCACGCTTCCGTCAGTCTACCCCAGGGTAGCTGTGGCTACTGGTGTAGCTTACCACCACCAGGTGTGAATGAATGATGGCTTCCCACTTCTCTGTGAGCGCTTTGAGTATCTAACAATAGAAAAGTGTGATATAAGTCTAATCCATTATTATTATTATTATAATACAGTATATATATATAGAGAGAGAGATCTGGGCAGCACGGTGGGAAGAGAGGTTAGTGCGTCTGCCTCACAATATGATGGTCCTGAGTAGTCCTGGGTTCAATCCCGGGCTCGGGATGTGTCTGTGTGGAGTTTGCATGTTCTCTTCCTGACTGCGTGGGTTCCCTCCGGGTACTCCGGCTTCCTCCCACTTCCAAAGACATGCACCTGGGGATAGGTTGATTGGCAACACTAAATTGGCCCTAGTGTGTGAATGTGAGTGTGAATGTTGTCTGTCTATCTGTGTTGGCCCTGCGATGAGGTGGTGACTTGTCCAGGGTGTACGCTGCCTTCCGCCCGAATGCAACTGAGATAGGCACCAGCACCCCCCGCGGTCCCGGAAGGGACAATTGGTACAAAATGGACAGTTATTGAAAAAGGTGTTTTTATTTATTGTAATTATTATTATTTACTGGACTCAGTGGGTCAGTGGTTAGAGCGTCCGCCCTGAGATTGGTAGGTCGTGAGTTCAAACCCTGGCTGAGTCATACCAAAGACAGGAAAAATAGGACCCATTACCTCCCTGCTTGGCACTGGGGGTTAAATCACCAAAAATGATTCCCGGGCGCGGCCACCGCTGCTGTCCACTGCTCCCCTCACCTCCCAGGGGGTGATCAAGGGGATGGGTCAAATGCAGAGGACAAATTTCACCACACCTAGTGTTTGTGTGACAATCATTGGTACTTTACCTTTTTAATAGTATTATTCTAAATGTTTTATTTTTTTTAAAGTTTTTACATTTGTTTCTATAACGTGTCTGCTATTAAGAACATGTGATGAGTGATGTAGTTACGTTGTTCATGCCATCACACCTCTTCCAATGCTGCCAAAAGAGCGAAAGTGTGCCATGCTCTGGCTCTTACGAGTGCAACCTCCAAGAGTACAAGTGCGAGTACCTGAAGGTGCTCAGCTGGCCTCTGCTAGCAAATAAAAAAAGCCCTCGGCCTTGTGGTGAATTACAAACCCCGTTTCCATATGAGTTAGGAAATTGTGTTAGATGTAAATATAAACGGAATACAATGATTTGCAAATCCTTCTCGACCCATATTCAGTTGAATGCACGACAAAGACAACATATTTGATGTTCAAACTCATAAACTTTATTTTTTTTTTGCAAATAATAATTAACTCGTCAGACCACAGGACACTTTTCCACTTTGCATTAGTCCATCTTAGATGATCTCGGAGCCCAGAGAAGCCGGCGGCGTTCCTGGATGTTGTTGATTAATGGCTTTCGCTTTTCTTAGTAGAGCTTTAACTTGCACTTACATATGTAGCGATAAACTGTAGTTAGCGGCAGTTGTTTTCTGAAGTGTTCTTGAGCCCATGTGGTGATATCCTTTAGAGATTGATGTCGGTTTTTAATACAGGGAGGATTGAAGGTCTCCGGCCATGCCGCTTACGTGGAGTGATTTCTCCAGATTCTCTGAACATTTTGATGATATTATGAACCGTAGATGTTGAAATCCCTACATTTCTTGCAATTGCACTTTTTAGAAACGTTGTTCTTAAACTGTTTGACTATTTGCTCACGCAGTTGTGGACAAAGGGGTGTACCTCGCCCCATCCTTTCTTGTGAAAGACTGAGCCTTTTTTGGGAAGCTGTTTTTATACCCAATCATGGCACCCACCTGTTCCCAATTAGCCTGCACACCTGTGTGGGATGTTCCAAATAAGTGTTTGATGAGCATTCCTCAACTTTATCAGTATTTATTGTGAAAGATTGAGCATTTCATGGAAGCTGTTTTTATACCCAATCATGGCACCCACCTGTTCCCAATTAGCCTGCACCCCTGTGGGATGTTCCAAATAAGTGTTTGATGAGCATTCCTCAAATGTATCAGTATTTATTGCCACCTTTCCCAACTTCTTTGTCACGTGTTGCTGGCATAAAATTCTAAAGTTAATGATTATTTGCCCCAAAAAATGTTTATCAGTTTGAACATCATATATGTTGTCTTTGTAGCATACTGTATTCAACTGAATATGGGTTGAAAGTAGTTTACAAATCATTGTATTCCGTTTATATTTACATCTAACACAATTTCCCAACTCATATGGAAACAGGGTTTATATGTTTGTTTCACTAGCATCATTTCTTCTCTCTGTATTCCGGAGTGTGCTTTGTGTCTTTGGCCTCTGACTTCATTCCCGTTATTTCTCAACCTGTGTGTGTGTTTGCAGGACGCTGCAGACCGTGGGACCCTCCCACGCCCGCACCTACACCGTCGCCGTCTACTTCAAGGGCGAGCGCATCGGCTGCGGCAAAGGACCGAGGTGAGCGAGACGGCGGAGCGCTCGTAAAAGTCTTGACGTCTCGAAGCGCCACTAATGGGGCTGGCGGCGCTTGATCGCCGACGTTTATTGCAGCCATCAAGCTCTTCCAGCGGGAGACGCATTATGCACAATGAAAATGAATCGATCCATTATTGATTTGACGTAAAGCGTTGTGGAAACGCGCAGAAGGCGACTCCAGCAGATGGTGCGCGTCTCGTTCTCTGCTCAGGTGCAGAAGAAACCGCCGGCAGGAATCACGCTAGAATACATCAAACGCCCACCCAAATCCCCTTGGCGGCCCCCGACGTGAAAGCGAAGCTAATCTGGCGATAAGTTTGTCTCCTCCATTGGATCTTTGACGGCTTATTCTTTACCGTATTCACGCCACTTAATCTCCACAGCCTCAGCGCACGGGGGTGACGCCGCATGGCGAGCACAAACATCGCCCGGCGCCGCCAGCAGGCTTAGCGCTTTGAGATGCTGTACCTGGCATTGTTTAGCCAAACAAATAAAAAGCATCCTCGCTAATCCTCCATATTTGTTATTTTCATGCTTTTTCCCCCCAAAAAAGGTGAAATACGCTGTTGATTTGTCTCTGCTTCTTTTTCCATGTAGCATCCAACAGGCGGAAATGGGAGCTGCCATGGACGCGCTCGACAAATGTGAGTAGTTTGGCACACACACACACACACACACACACACAGGGTTGGACGATATTGCCACAAATAATAATCCCAATTATTCTGATTCATGGGCTTCACGGTGGCAGAGGGGTTAGTGCGTCTGCCTCACAATACGAAGTTCCTGCAGTCCTGGGTTCGAATCCAGGCTCAGGATCTTTCTGTGTGGAGTTAGCATGTTCTCCCCGTGAATGCGTGGGTTCCCTCCGGGTACTCCGGCTTCCTCCCACTTCCAAAGACATGCACCTGGGGATAGGTTGATTGGCAACACTAAATTGGCCCTAGTGTGTGAATGTGAGTGTGAATGTTGTCTGTCTATCTGTGTTGGCCCTGCGATGAGGTGGCGACTTGTCCAGGGTGTACCCCGCCTTCCACCCGATTGTAGCTGAGATAGGCGCCAGCGCCCCCCGCGACCCCAAAAGGGAATAAGCGGTAGAAAATGGATGGATCAATTCTGATTCATACTGAAATCAGGATTAATAACACAATTATTTATTTGAAAACCTGAGTATTTGTTATACCACCAAAACACAACTGTAATTATAATTTTAAAAAAAATAAAGTCCAGATATAAACTAGGAATGCATAAACATGTAAAACAGACCAGGGCCACATGCGGCCCGTTGAGCTTTTCAATCTGGCCCGCCGGACATTCCCAAATTGTTTTTTTTAGATCTTTAATATGGAAACTGTAGCTGCCTGTGATGGTCTCGCACCGTCGTGCGGGTTCTCAGGACCATCAAGGAAGGACATTGTGTTGCAGGTTGGACTTTCATTTATTTTTCAATATTAAGAGTCTCTAGGGCAGGGGTGTCAAACTCAAATACAGAGTGGGCCAAAATTCTAAACTGAACTAAGCCGCGGGCCAAAGTTGAACAACTTAACCTTTTAATAGGGACCCAAACAAGTTTTGCATTGAATATTGAACAAGCAAGGCTTATATAACTTTTTAGTGACATGCAAAATCGAGTTTTGTTGGTAGCGGGGGTGTATATCGTAGCGTCCCGGAAGAGTTAGTGCTGCAAGGGGTTCTGGGTATTTGTTCTGTTGTGTTGATGTTGTGTTACAGTGCGGATGTTCTCCCGAAATGTGTTTGTCATTCTTGTTTGGTGTGGGTTCACAGTGTGGTGCATATTTGTAACAGTGTTAAAGTTGTTTATAAGGCCACCCTCAGTGTGACCTGTATGGCTGTTGACCAAGTATGCATTGCATTCACTTGTGTGTTTGTGTGGAATCCGCATATATTACGCTGATTGTATGGCGGAAAAGCGGACATGAGGACGCTAAAAGCAGTACCTTTAAGGCACGCTGCCGATATTGTTGTCCGAGTGAAAATCGGGAGAAATTCGGGAGAATGGTTGCCCCGGTAGATTTTTGGTGGTGGGGGGGGGGCACTGAAATTCGGGAGTCTCCTGGGAAAATCGTGAGGGTTGGCAAGTATTAGAATTAACGGTGAATGCATCGCCGCTGTATAATACTGGCGGGCCAGCTCTAAATGTTAATTTAATATTGTCTCAATGGCCAAAATAAATGACACGGTGGGCCAGAGTTTGACACCCATGCTCTAGGGGTTGCTTTTCAGCCCTGTCATGTCCTGCTTCCTCTGCCGCTCCACCTTTTCAGTCGCGCGCGTCTTCGTTTTCCTGTGTCTCTCTCTCGCTCTTATTCAGCATCCGCTTGCTTCTGGCTCCTTCTCTCTCCGTCTCTCTCCCCGGCGTTTACGCCCGTTCCGTTTTTAAACAGTGCTAGAGGAGATTTAAATTGTGCCCAGCTGGGCAACCCACGCACCTGATAATATTTGCGGGGTTGATTCCGGCGTGCCCTGCCTCGCTGCCTGCTCGCAGTCCACGCCTCCTCGCCGCCATCTTGGGCCTTGCTCCGGCGTGCCCTGCCACGCTGTCGGACTGCCGGCTCCGCCTCTCCACACCGCCTCCGCTTGGGATGGTTTCCTGCTGGCTCCGCTGTGAACGGGACTCTCGCTGCTGTGTTGGATCCGCTTTGGACTGGACTCTCGCAACTGTGTTGGATCCATTATGGATTGAACTTTCACAGTATCATGTTAGACCCGCTCGACATCCATTGCTTTCCTCATCTCCAAGGTTCTCATAGTCATCATTGTCACCGACGTCCCACTGGGTCATTATTGTCACCGATGTCCCACTGGGTGTGAGTTTTCCTTGCCCTTATGTGGGCCTACCGAGGATGTCGTAGTGGTTTATGCAGCCCTTTGAGACACTAGTGATTTAGGGCTATATAAGTAAACATTGATTGATTGATTGATTGATTATGATGTGCAGTGATGTTTTCAAATAAACGTAAGTCTCTAACTATACAAAGTAGTTCAATGTTTGGAAAATACTAGTTAATGATATACTAGTTACTATGGTCATCTAATTAGTTACTATGTTCATCTAATGAGTTACTATGGTCATCTACGTCACAGCAGCTCAGAGAGGCACCAAGCAGCATCTCCATAGGCGCGGAAGGAGATTTTCACAACAATGTTTTAAAGCTTAGTGATATATGAAATTGAATAGACAGTATTTTATTGATCCCTGGGGGGAAATTCAGCAAATATCAGATATATCAGATTGTAGGTGGGTTTTTTTGTGTACCCTTTGCGTTCATATTTTACTGTTTGTTGCATTTTTGTTGCGTTTCCCTTGATTGTAAAATATGTCGAACGAAAGGGGGTGTGACGTTCATATTTTGTCAATATTCAGTGTTTTATCGTTCATAGAAAAATGAAAAAAATTCCATTCCATTTTTTAAGGCGGCCTGTTATAACGTTTTTAGCATTATTGCGAGGTTTTGTATTAGTGTTCCTAAAAATAGATATATTGCCCCCCAGACACATTTTTTTCTCTAAATATGGCCCACAAATCAAAATTATCAATAACATTACAATTAAAAAAAAAAAAATTTACATTTATTTTGCCACCTTAGTGTGCGCTTTTTGTGTTATAAATAAACATCTTCACATCTATAGGTGCAATACATCCAGCTGTATTTTAAGTCAAAGGATAATTTTGTAAATGTATCAATAAGTGCTTTAAGTACATTATGCTGGTGCAAGGTACTTTTTTAAAAAAAAAAAACTTTATTTTGTTAGCACATTCAGACCGGATGTTATTGTGAAGGTGGGAAGTGTGCATGACGAGTTAGGCGACGACTTGAGAGACTCAAGTTGTGACTTTTTGTCCAGATTGTACATTAATGTTACATGGATGATTGATTGATTGATTGAAACTTTTATTAGTAGATTGCACAGTTCAGTACATATTCTGTACTATTGACCACTAAATGATAACACCCGAATACGTTTTTCAACTGGTTTAAGTCCACATTAATCAATTCATAATGTCGTTCACAACAACACAAGCAGATGAGACGTTTTCTGGGTGAATGGATGGATTGATCTTGCTAGCTTTAGCTCCGTAGTTTAGTCGCTCTCAACGTTGCTTAGGTCAGGACTGGGCGGTTGGATGTTTTGGGGTATGAACACATTATTTTCCCAAACAAATGCTTCTACTTCTCACTTACATTTATGTCAAATTCCCTGATATTCTGTTTTTACAGTGGATTCATTTATACCGGCCAATTATGGCACTCCGTTTGCGGTTATATTCACGCGGAAATCATATGGCTTGACTTTTTTTTGGATAGGTTTAGCGATTATTGATGTGACAAATAAACCAAAGTGAGACCACAAACTTCTAGTGCAGTGGTTCTCAACCTTTTTTCAGTGTTGTACCCCCTGTGAAAAATTTTTAATTCAAGTATCCCCTTATCAGAGCAAAGCATTTTTGGTTGAAAAAAAGAGATATAGAAGTAAAATACAGCACTATGTCATCAGTTTATGATTCATTAAATTTGTCGTGGTCTTTCTTGAACTATTTGGAAAAAAAGACATACAAATAAGTGAAGTGAAGTGAATTATATTTATATAGCGCTTTTCTCTAGTGACTCAAAGCGCTTTACATAGTGAAACCCAATATCTAAGTTACATTTAAACCAGTGTGGGTGGCACTGGGAGCAGGTGGGTAAAGTGTCTTGCCCAAGGACACAATGGCAGTGACTAGGATGGCGGAAGCGGGAATCGAACCTGCAACCCTCAAGTTGCTGGCACGGCCACTCTACCAACCGAGCTATAGTATGCTATGCTATAACTAAAAACCTGTTGAAAAATAAACAAGTGATTTAATGATAAATAAAGACTTCTACACATAGTTAAAGTGCCCTCTTTGGGGATTGTAATAGAGATCCATCTGGATTCATGAACTTAAGTCTAAGTCTTACGTCTTAAGTCTTCGCAAAAAAATAAATCCTTAACATCAATATTTATGGAACATGTCCACAAAAAATCTAGCTGTCAACACTGAATATTGCATTGTTGCATTTATTTTCACAGTTTATGAACTTACCGTATTTTTCGGAGTATAAGTCGCACATGCCGAAAATGCATAATAAAGAAGGAAAAACCATATATAAGTCGCACTGGAGTATAAGACGCATTTTTTGGGGGGAAATTTATTTGATAAAACCCAACACCAAGAATAGACATTTGAAAGGCAATTTAAAATAAATAAAGCATATTGAACAACAGGCTGGATCGGTTCGCAGCCGAGTGTGAAGCGACCGGAATGAGAATCAGCACCTCCAAGTCCGAGTCCATGGTTCTCGCCCGGAAAAGGGTGGAATGCCATTTCCGGGTTGGGGAGGAGCCCCCGCCCCAAGTGGAGGAGTTCAAATACCTAGGAGTCTTGTTCACGAGTGAGGGAAGAGTGGATCCTGAGATCGACAGGCGGATCGGTGCGGCGTCTTCAGTAATGCGGACGTTGTACCGATCCGTTGTGGTGAAGAAGGAGCTGAGCCGGAAGGCAAAGCTCTCAATTTACTGGTCGATCTACGTTCCCATCCTCACCTATGGTCATGAGCTTTGGGTCATGACCGAAAGGATAAGATCACGGGTACAAGCGGCCGAAATGAGTTTCCTCCGCCGGGTGGCGGGGCTCTCCCTTAGAGATAGGGTGAGAAGCTCTGCCATCCGGGAGGAACTCAAAGTAAAGCCGCTGCTCCTTCACATCGAGAGGAGCCAGATGAGGTGGTTCGGGCATCTGGTCAGGATGCCACCCGAACGCCTCCCTAGGGAGGTGTTTAGGGCACGTCCAACCGGTAGGAGGCCACGGGGAAGACCCAGGACACGTTGGGAAGACTATGTCTCCCGGCTGGCCTGGGAACGCCTCGGGATCCCCCGGGAAGAGCTAGACGAAGTGGCTGGGGAGAGGGAAGTCTGGGTTTCCCTGCTTAGGCTGTTGCCCCCGCGACCCGACCTCGGATAAGCGGAAGATGATGGATGGATGGATGGAACAACAGGCTGAATAAGTGTACGTTATGTGAGGCATAAATAACCAACTGAGAAGGTGCCTGGTATGTTAACGTAACATATTATGGTAAGAGTCATTCAAATAACTATAACATATAGAACATGCTATATGTTTACCAAACAATCTGTCACTCCTAATCGCTAAATCCCATGAAATCTTATACGTATAGTCTCTTACGTGAATGAACTAAATAATAATATTTGATATTTTACGGTATTGTGTTAATAATTTCACACATAAGTCGCTCCTGAGTATAAGTCGCCACCCCCGGCCAACCTTTGAAAAAAAAACTACGACTAATAGTCCGAAAAATACGGTACATTCATATTTTGTTGAAGTATTATTCAATAAATATATTTACAAAGGATTTTTGAATTGTTTCTATTTTTAGAATATTTTTTTTTAAATCTCACGTACCCCTTGGCATACCTTCAAGTGCCCCCATTTGAGAACCACTGTTCTAGTGGCTGCGCTCTTTTATGTCACTAATTTGCTCACTAATCCGTTTCACCGTGACAAGCTCGGGAATTTGCAAGCACGTTGCACAGCCCATTAATATTATTATTATTATTTTTAAATTATATTACTTTTATGATCGTGAAAAAAGCCCAAAAAGATTAACATTTGATTAATTATCCAGCCCTAACGTGCATTGACCATTAGGTTTGGCAGCACAGTGCAAGGCGGTTGCCACAGAGCTGAGCAGTTGGTAGCGCCATCTTGGTTGTTTGAAGTGCTCGGCGGCACGCGTCCTGGTCCAAGTTGAAGCCTCACCAACACCACAACAGCACTGAGCGTGGTGGACCGTGTCATTGTGCTGCTGCTTCTTGTCGCCGTGGGCCGCGCGCAGTTTGTGTTCTTGTGTTTGAACGAGCCAGGCTTCACGCGCCCTCGGGGACCCTCTCGGCCTTAGAACTCTTCTTCTGGTCCTCCTCAGAGCTTTCTTGGCTGGTTTTCATCTCGCCATCAAAGTCCACTTGAAGAAAAGTGCTGCGTGTGCTTCACTGCAGTCAAGTAGTGACAACACTCCACATTTGCCTCTTTAAAACAACTTCATTCCGAAAGGCCCAGAATTATGCAAATGTGACTTTTTGACGATGCTGTAAGAGTAAAATGTGCCCTTAGGGCCTGTTTATGAACAGCAAATGCCAGAAAGATCTATTATCTCCCTCACTTGAGAGAAGACGCGTTCAAATGCTTGTCGTTTACTGATGTCAGGAAAGAAAACACCTCCTTTCACCTCTGACCCCGCCCTTCGCTACAAAAAGTCATTGAATTACTAATGTAATTACTCTTTAAGAAATGTAATCGATAACGGGGGAAAGTAATTGTTACGTTACGTTAAATACAAAATATAAAGCTGTAGAGCAGGGGTAACCAAACTTTTTTACTCGGGGGCAGCATTGGGTTAAGACAATTTGGCAGGGGGCCAGGCTATATATATATATAAATATATATATATATATATATATATATATATATATATATATATATATATATATATATGGGGACGGCGTGGCGCAGCGGGGAGAGTGGCCGTGCGCAACCCGAGGGTCACTGGTTCAAATCCCACCTAGAACCAACCTCGTCACGTCCGTTGTGTCCTGAGCAAGACACTTCACCCTTGCTCCTGATGGGTGCTGGTTGGCGCCTTGCATGGCAGCTCCCTCCATCAGTGTGTGAATGTGTGTGTGAATGGGTAAATGTGGAAGTAGTGTCAAAGCGCTTTGAGTACCTTGAAGGTAGAAAAGCGCTATACAAGTACAACCCATTTATCATTTATGTATATATATATGTACTGTGATGAGGTGGCGACTTATCCAGGGTGCACCCCGCCTACCGCTTGTTCCTTTTGGGAACAAGCGGTAGGAAATGGATGGATGTGTATATATATATATATATATATATATATATATATATATGTGTGTATACATTTTGGTTTCATCTGACCACATGACATTCTCCC
This sequence comes from Nerophis ophidion, assembly GCF_033978795.1. Taxonomy (NCBI): domain Eukaryota; kingdom Metazoa; phylum Chordata; class Actinopteri; order Syngnathiformes; family Syngnathidae; genus Nerophis; species Nerophis ophidion. The sequence continues at coordinate 12,402,547 of NC_084625.1, forward strand.
AATCCTCTGCTGTATCATCCATGTATCCATTTAGCAGTGCTGCTCCTTTTTGTACCAACGCTTTTGCCGCAAAATTTTCAACATCTTCCCGCTTGAAGCCAAACCACCGCCAGACGATGGACCGTGTGCTGTTTTTTGGGGGGAATTAATTCTTCCTTCATTTGTTACCAGATTCGCAACTTCTCTCTCATATATTACCACCTGCACCGCACCGTTAGCATCACAGCTAACATTACCATGTCGCTACCTGTCTGTTCCGCGGGAGGGTGTGACGTTGCACACGTGACGTGTGTAAGAAGGTGCGCTTGGTTTAGGTCTCTGTGAGAAGCAGAGACAACAAAGAGTGAGAAACGCATGCAGTGTAATGCCCGCAGCTAAAAGCAACTGCGTGAGAACGTATACTCTAATATCACAATATAGTCATTTTCTATATCGCACGGACAAACTCGCGATTTATCGAGTATATCGATATATCGCCCAGCCCTATGTGGGATAACTGACTTGTCTCCTTGTCCAAAAAAATGAAGTATGCTAAGATTGCTAGCTTGTCACTTCAATCATTGATGTGTTGCTCATTATTCCTAAGTAGTATTGCTACCTACGGTACGCAGGGCTTTTTTATTAGCGACCAAAAATTGCGAACTTTATCGTCGATGTTCTCTACTAAATCCTTTCAGCAAAAACATGGCAATATCGCGAAATGATCAAGTGTGACACAAAGAATGGACCTGCTATCCCCGTTTGAATAAGAAAATCTCATTTCAGTATCAATCTATCAATCAATGTTTACTTATATAGCCCTAAATCACTAGTGTCTCAAAGGGCTTTAAAATGTGAGTGTAGTGTTAGCATGTAGCATCTCTGCAAGTTTTGCCGACGGTTTAAGGGCTCCTGGTACAAATCCAGCTTCCGCCATCCTCGTCTCAGCCGTTGTGTCTTCCCCAGGGCAGCTTTAGCTACAGATGTAGCTTATGTGAAACAAACAAATGTTGGGTCTTTACTGTAAAGCGCTTTGAGCGTCTTGAAAAGCGTTATATATCCTTTGTTTTTTATTATTATTGTTCCTATTTTCCGCCCGAATGCAGCTGTCCCGAAAAGGACAAGCAGTAGAAAATGGATGGATGGATTAATGCACAGGTGCTCAAACGCTAGCTTGAAGTAAAAACCTGCCAACTCAGGCTTCACTACACATCTTAAATAAGCTATATTTACTAACTATTGTATTATTATTCTATAACTATTAACCCTGCTCAGTGGCCTTATGGTTGGGAGTTTGAGACACTCGGGATTTAGGGCTACATAAGTGAACTTTGATTGATTGATTGATTGATTGATTGATTGATTGATTGATTGATTGATAGGAGTGTCTGCCCTGAGATCGGTAGGTCGTATTATTATTCTATAACTATTAACCCTGCTCAGTGGCCTTATGGTTAGACTTTGAGACACCCGTGATTTAGGGCTACATAAGTGAACTTTGATTGATTGATTGATTGATTGATTGATTGATTGATTGATTGATTGATAGGAGTGTCTGCCCTGAGATCGGTAGGTCGTATTATTCTATAAGTATTAACCCTTCTCAGTGGCCTTATGGTTGGAGTTTGAGACACTTGTGATTTAGGGCTATATAAGTGAACTTTGATTGATTGATTGGATTGTCTGCCCTGATATCGGTAGGTCGTATTGTTCTATATGTATTAACCCTTCTCAGTAGCCTTATGGTTGGAGTTTGAGACACTCATGATTTAGGGCTATATAAGTGAACTTTGATTGATTGATTGATTGATTGATTGATTGATAGGAGTGTCTGCCCTGAGATCGGTAGGTCGTATTAGTATTCTATAAGTATTAACCCTGCTCAGTGGCCTTATGGTTAGATTTTGAGACACCTGTGATTTAGGGCTATATAAGTGAACTTTGATTGATTGATTGATTGATTGATTGATTGATTGATTGATAGGAGTGTCTGCCCTGAGATCGGTAGGTCGTATTATTATTCTATAACTATTAACCCTGCTCAGTGGCCTTATGGTTAGATTTTGAGACACCCGTGATTTAGGGCTACATTAGTAAACTTTGATTGATTGATTGATTAATTGATAGGAGTGTCTGCCGAGATCGGTAGGTCGTATTATTTTTCTATAACTATTAACCCTGCTCAGTGGCCTTATGGTTAGACTTTGAGACACCTGTGATTTAGGGCTATATAAGTAAACTTTGATTGATTGATTGATTGATAGGAGTGTCTGCCCTGAGATCGGTAGGTCGTATTATTCTATAAGTATTAACCCTGCTCAGTGGCCTTATGGTTAGACTTTGAGACACCTGTGATTTAGGGCTATATAAGTAAACTTTGATTGATTGATTGATTGATTGATAGGAGTGTCTGCCCTGAGATCGGTAGGTCGTATTATTCTATAAGTATTAACCCTGCTCAGTGGCCTTATGGTTAGACTTTGAGACACCTGTGATTTAGGGCTATATAAGTAAACTTTGATTGATTGATTGATTGATAGGAGTGTCTGCCCTGAGATCGGTAGGTCGTATTATTATTCTATAAGTATTAACCCTGCTCAGTGGCCTTATGGTTAGACTTTGAGACACCTGTGATTTAGGGCTATATAAGTGAACTTTGATTGATTGATTGATTGTTTGATTGATTTATTGATTAGTTGATAGGAGTGTCTGCCTTGAGATCGATAGATCGTATTATTATTCTATAACTACTAACCGTGCTCAGTGGCCTTATGGTTAGACTTTGAGACACCCGTGATTTAGGGCTACATAAGTGAACTTTGATTGATTGATTGATTGATTGATTGATGGGAGTGTCTGCCCTGAGATCGGTAGGTCGTATTATTATTCTATAACTATTAACCCTGCTCAGTGGCCTTAAGGTTAGACTTTGAGACACCTGTGATTTAGGGCTGTATAAGTACAATTTGATTGATTGATTGATTGATTGATTGGAGTGTCTGCCCTGAGATCGGTAGGTCGTATTATTATTCTATAACTATTAACCCTGCTCAGTGGCCTTATGGTTAGACTTTGAGACACCTGTGATTTAGGGCTACATAAGTGAACTTTGATTGATTGATTGATTGATTGATTGATTGATTGATAGGAGTGTCTGCCCTGAGATCGGTAGGTCGTATTATTATTCTATAACTATTAACCGTGCTCAGTGGCCTTATGGTTAGACTTTGAGACATCTGTGATTTAGGGCTACATAAGTGAACTTTGATTGATTGATTGATTGATTGATTGATTGATTGATTGATTGATTGATAGGAGTGTCTGCCCTGAGATCGGTAGGTCGTATTATTATTCTATAACTGCTAACCCTGCTCAGTGGCCTTATGGTTGGACTTTGAGACACTCGTGATCTAGGGCTACATAAGTAAACTTTGATTGATAGATAGATTGATTGATTGATTGATTGATTGATTGATTGATTGATTGATGGGAGTGTCTGCCCTGAGATCGGTAGGTCGTATTATTATTCTATAACTATTAACCCTGCTCAGTGGCCTTATGGTTAGACTTTGAGACACCTGTGACTTAGAGCTATATAAGTGAACTTTGATTGATTGATTGATTGATTGATTTATTGATTAGTTGATAGGAGTGTCTGCCCTGAGATCGGTAGGTCGTATTATTATTCTATAACTATTAACCCTGCTCAGTGGCCTTATGGTTAGACTTTGAGACACCTGTGATTTAGGGCTATATAAATGAACTTTGATTGATTGATTGATTGATTGATTGATTGATTGATTGATTGATCGATTGATAGGAGTGTCTGCCCTGAGATTGGTAGGTCGTATTATTATTCTATAACTGCTAACCCTGCTCAGTGGCCTTATGGTTGGACTTTGAGACACTCGTGATCTAGGGCTACATAAGTAAACTTTGATTGATAGATTGATTGATTGATTGATTGATTGATTGATTGATTGATTGATTGATTGATTGATTGATTGATGGGAGTGTCTGCCCTGAGATCGGTAGGTCGTATTATTATTCTATAACTATTAACCCTGCTCAGTGGCCTTATGGTTAGACTTTGAGACACCTGTGACTTAGTGCTATATAAGTGAACTTTGATTGATTGATTGATTTATTGATTAGTTGATAGGAGTGTCTGCCCTGAGATCGGTAGGTCGTATTATTATTCTATAACTATTAACCCTGCTCAGTGGCCTTATGGTTAGACTTTGAGACACCTGTGACTTAGAGCTATATAAGTGAACTTTGATTGATTGATTGATTGATTGATTTATTGATTAGTTGATAGGAGTGTCTGCCCTGAGATCGGTAGGTCGTATTATTATTCTATAACTATTAACCCTGCTCAGTGGCCTTATGGTTAGACTTTGAGACACCTGTGATTTAGGGCTACATAAGTGAACTTTGATTGATTGATTGATTGATTGATTGATAGGAGTGTCTGCCCTGAGATCGGTAGGTCGTATTATTATTCTATAACTATTAACCCTGCTCAGTGGCCTTATGGTTGGACTTTGAGACACCTGTGATTTAGGGCTATATAAGTGGACTTTGATTGATTGATTGATTGATTGATTGATTGATTGATAGGAGTGTCTGCCCTGAGATCGGTAGGTCGTATTATTATTTTATAACTATTAACCCTGCTCAGTGGCCTTATGGTTAGACTTTGAGACACCTTTGATTTAGGGCTATATAAGTAAAATTTGATTGATTGATTGATTGATTGATTGGAGTGTCTGCCCTGAGATCGGTAGGTCGTATTATTATTTTACAACTACTAACCCTTCTCAGTGGCCTTATGGTTAGACTTTGAGACACCCGTGATTTAGGGCTATATAAGTGAACTTTGATCGATTGATTGATTGATTGATTGATTGATTGATTGATTGATTGGAGTGTCTGCCCTGAGAATGGTAGGTCATATTATTATTCTATAACCACTAACCCTGCTCAGTGGCCTTATGGTTGGACTTTGAGACACTCGTGATTTAGAGCTACATAAGTAAACTTTGATTGATTGATTGATTGATTGATTATAGTGTCTGCCCTGAGATTTGTAGGTTGTGAGTTTAAACCCTGGCCGAGTCATACCAAAAACTATACCTCCCTGCTTGGCACTCAGCATCAAGGGTGGAATTGGGCGTTAAAAATCACCAAAATGATTCCCGACCGCTGCCAGCGCTGCTGCTCACTGCTCCCCTCACCTCCCAGGGGCTGAAACAAGGCCATGGGTCAAATGCAGAGGGTCATTTCATCACACCTTGTGTGTGTGTGTGTGTGTGTGTGTGTGTGTGTGTGTGTGTGTGTGTGTGTGTGTGTGTGTGTGTGTGTGTGTGTGTGTGACTATCAGTGGTACTTTAACTTTAACATTTGACAGTCCGATACAAACGTGTAAGCTTTTAAGTTACTTTTGTCTTCTAAAATGAGCATACTTACCTCGCAATAGTGGCATAACGAAAAATGTGTCAATGACGAACCGTATTAAAAACCTCCCAATGGTTAATTATCAAAATTATCCAAAAAAAACATGATTGACTCGCTAGCAAGCTTAAATGCGAGCATGAATACTAGAGTCTGTCTTTCCCCATTAAGACACAACATACATTAAACCAAAGTTGTTTATACGCACGTCTGAACAACTGAGATATTCAGTTGTGTGCATTAAACCTTATTTTAGCAAGTACTAGTTCTATACTTGATACTATGATGTCTACAACAGGACGTGAACTCACGTCATGTCATATAAACCAAAGCGCTTGTTTTTTAATTATTTAAAAACACTCTAAAATGTTACCATGTAAGTAGATAAACATCTTTTAACCATCAAATACCAATAAAAATAACTCCTAAGAAGTAACCAATATTTAGATAAATACTAAATGCTGGCGACTTGTCCAGGGTGTAGACCGCCTTCCGCCCGAATGCAGCTGAGATAGGCTTCAGCACCCCCCGATAACCCCAAAAGGGACAAGCGGTCGAAAACGGATGGAGTTATTGAAAACAGTGTTTTAATTTATTGTTAATATTATTATTTATTGGCAATAGTATTATTCTTAATGTTTTAATATTAAAGTTTCTATAACGTGTCTGTTATTAAGAACGTGTGACCCCAAAAGGGACAAGCGGTAGAAAATGGATGGATGGATGTAATGTTAGTTAGGATGTCGCTAACATAGCCATGCTAGTGTTGCGAACATTTGTGTCCTCTTGTCCCACTCTTTAATGTTACGTTGTTGTGAATGGTAAATGGGTTATACTTCCATCCATCCATCCATCCATTTTCTACCGCTTGTCCCTTATAGTGCTTTTCTACCTTCAAGGTACCCAAAGCGCTTTGACACTATTTCCACACCCACCCATTCACACACACCGATGGCGGGAGCTGCTGTGGAAGGCGCAAGTGTCTTGCTCAAGGACACAACGGACGTGACTAGGTTTGCTACAAGCTGGGGATCGAACCCGGAACCCTCAGGTTGCTGGCACGGCCACTCTCCCAGCTGCGCCACACGGTCCCTGTTATATGTGATAAATCAAGTTAAAGTAAAGTACCAATGATGGTCACGCACACTACGTGTGGTGAAATTTGACCCATCCCTTTGATCTCCCCCTGGGAGGTGAGGGGAGCAGTGAGCAGCAGCGGTGGCCGCGCCCGGGAATAATTTTTGGTGATTTAACCCCCGATTCCAACCCTTGATGCCGAGTGCCAAGCAGGGAGGTAATGGCTCCCATTTTTGTAGTCTTTGGTATGACTCACACGGCCTTACCGATCTCAGGGCGGACACTTGAACCACGAGGCCACCAAGTAGACCGATTGACATCTATTACGTTACAATGTTTATAGAAAAAGTGGATACTAGTGCAATAGCGCCTCTTGGAGACACACACAAACAAACACAGCTTATTAGTTACAGGCAGAGGTGGGTAGTAACGCGCTACATTTACTCCGTTACATCTACTTGAGTAACTTTTGGGATAAATTGTACTTCTAAGAGTAGTTTTAATGCAACATACTTTTACTTTTACTTGAGTATATTTATAGAGAACGAACGCTACTTCTACTCCGCTCTATTTATCTACATTCAGCTTGCTACTGATTTTTATCAATCTGTTAATGCACAATTTGTTTAGTTTTGTCAGCCAGACCTTGAAAGTAGGATCCATCACATGCCTGCGTTTCACCAATCAAATGCGGTCACTGGTGACGTTTGACTCCGTTTCACCAATCAAATGCAGTCACTGGTGACGTTTGACTCCGTTTCACCAATCAAATGCAGTCACTGGTGACGTTTGACTCCGGTTAATCAATCAAACAGAGCCAGGCGGTCACATGATTAACTGCACACTTTTTCTGTTCTTGTTTTATAAACCTTTATTTATAAATTTGAACATTTACAAGCAGTTGAAAATAACAATCAAAGTAAGTACAAAAAACAGTACGGGCGGTTTAGCTCAGTTGGTAGAGTGGCCGTGCCAACAATTTGAGGGTTGCAGGTTCAATTCCCGCTTCTGCCAACCTAGTCACTGCCGTTGTGTCCTTGGGCAAGACACTTTACCCACCTGCTTCCAGTGCCACCCACACTGGTTTGATTGTAACTTAGATATTGGGTTTCACTATGTAAAGTGCTTTGAGTCACTAGAGAAAAAGCGCTATATAAATATAATTCACTTCACTTCACAAAACAGTATAAAAAACGTACAAAACAGCGCCAGGGGGTTGTAAATTCCAAGTAACTAAAATAGAATGCAAAATATATATATATATATATATATATATATATATATAAACTAACTAGGGGACGGCGTGGTGCAGTGGGTGAGTGGTCGTGCACAACCCGAGGGTCCCTGGTTCAATCCCCACCTAGTACCACCTTCGTCACGTCCGTTGTGTCCTGAGCAAGACACGTCAGCCTTGCTCCTGATGGGTGTTGGTTAGCGCCTTGCATGGCAGCTCCCGCCATCAGTGTGTGAATGTGTGTGTGAATGGGAAAATGTGGAAGAAGTGTCAAAGCGCTTTGAGTACCTTGAAGGTAGAAAAGCGCTATACAAGTACAACCCATTTAATTTATTTATTTAAACGAAGTGCAAAGCCATAGTCTCACTCAATCTCAGTAAATAACTTAAATTTGGGACACAGCATCATCGTTTTAACAGCTTTTTGGTTGTTAGAGGTAGAGCGTTTTAATGTAGAGTTCTACATCTTTTTTAAAGGCACAAAACCAGAGAAACTTACATTTATGAATATAAAACTTAGCCAATTGAGGTTGCAAAGGTAAAATTCATTTTCAAATTTTTTTTTCAATACAGTGTAAAACCAAATATATATTATTTAATATATATTATTGTTTTAGTTGCTTAAGAGATATTCCTGGCTCTGAATTTGTTCATTGCTATTTTTATGTTTTTGTGCATTACTTGTTGCCGTCATCATTAAACGAACGGGTTACTCATCAGTTACTCAGAACTTGAGTAGTTTTTTCACAACATACTTTTTACTTTTACTCAAGTAAATATTTGGGTGACTACTCCTTACTTTTACTTGAGTAATACATCTCTAAAGTAACAGTACTCTTACTTGAGTACAATTTCTGGCTACTCTTCCCACACGCAGCAGAGTTATCAAAAACATTTTTGAATTGTGTAAATAATGTGAATGTTATGTGACATTTCTATCCTGCAAAATGCTGCGCACTGTCATCAAAACAAACATGCAGTGTGATGTCATAGTTTAGGCTGGATGCTAGCATACATCATGTCTCCAATTATTTCATTAGTCTGCTAATTAGCGGCAGGTGAGCGCTCCGCCAGCAGGGGCTGTAGGCGATGTCGGCGAGGTCGGACTTTGATTCCATTTGGGGGCTAAATGATTGATACTGTTTGTGCCGGATCAGCTTCATTATTTTGCTCAGCAGAGTTCAGCGTTCTGCTCCTTGAATTCCTGCTCCTCTCCTCCCCAGCGAGCGCCGTGTCAGCCTGATTGATGGACGCTCCTAAATGAACGTTTCCTCTTCATAAGTTTGCTCTTTCATGTCACAAGATTAAAAAAAAAAAAAAAAAGGATCGTTTCATTTGAAAATCGAGCCGTTGAGTTTTGAAAGTTCACTTCAGTCCAAGCAGGAGTTTCCAAAGTCCAGCAAGTTTTTTTGGGGTTTTTTTTCCATCGGCTTATTGCATTTTAATAACCTAAAATTAACATAAAATGTAACGATAAAACATTATCGACTTGGAAAATATTTTTCTAGGAACCTTCAACACCTGACGTTTATACATAACACAACTTTAAATAAGAAATTAAGGGTTAAAACAACAATCAATCAAAGTTTATTTATATAACCCTTAATCACAAATGTCTCAAAGGGGTGCAAAATCCACAACGACATCCTCAACTTAGATCCTGTAAGAAAAAACTCAACCCAGGATGTCGTTGTGGCTTGTGCAGCCCTTTGAGACATTTGTGATTTAGGGTTATAAGTGAACTTTGATTGTCTGTCTATCTGTGTTGGCCCTGCGATGAGGTGGCGACTTGTCCAGGGTGTACCCTGCCTTCTGCCCGACTGTAGCTGAGATAGGCTCCAGCACCCCCCGTGACCCAGAAAGGGACAAGCAGTAGAAAATGGATGAATGGATTGACATGTTTGTCATTTCCTTAACTGCGACATTTTACCAGAACAAAACGCTAAAATGCAAAAGGTTTGTCTTTTTTGTATGAAATGTAACTCTAACTAAGCAGTGTAACTTTTGATAATTAGCTTTACTTTTACTAACTTGCTGAACTATTGTTAAATAGCTTAACTCTTGATAATTACCTAAACTTTTGCTCGCTGAACTCTTGTTAACTTGCTTAACTGTTGATATATAACTGAATTATTACTAGTTAAAGTCTTGTTACTAGCATAGCTATTGATAATTAGCTATACTCTTACTAGCTGAACTCTTGTTAACTTGCTTAACTGTTGATATATAACTGAATTATTACTAGTTAAAGTCTTGTTACTAGCATAGCTATTGATAATTAGCTATACTCTTACTAGCTGAACTCTTTTTTTATTAGTTGAATTCTTAACTAGCTAAACCCTCACTAACTAGCTGAAGTCTTAACTAGCTTAACTTTTGATAATAAGCTAAACTCTTAATTGTTGAACTCATGTTAGCAAGCTTAACACTTGACAGTTAGCTGGACTCTTTAACTACCTCAACTCTTGATAATTACCTAAACTTTTGCTAGCTGAACTCTTGTTAACTTGCTTAACTGTCGATATATAACTGAATTGTTACTAGTTAAAGTCTTGTTAACTAGCATAGCTATTGATAATTAGCTATACTCTTACTAGCTGAACTCTTGTTTATTAGTTTAACTCTTAACTAGCTGAAGTCTTAACTATCTTAACTCTGGATAATAAGCTAAACTCTTAATCGTTGAACTTGTGTTAGCAAGCTTAACACTTGACAATTAGCTGGACTCTTTAACTACCTTAAATCTTGATAATCCTACTAGCTGAACTCCAGTTAACTATCTTAACGATTAGCTAAAGTCTTACTTGCTGAACTGATGTTAATTAGCTTAACTCCTGTTGATAATTAGCTAGTTTTACTAACTAGTTGAACTCTTGTTAAAAAGCTTATCTATTGATGATTAGCTAAATCATACTAACTAGCTGAACACTTGATAACGACCTAAAAAAATTTAATTACCTAAACTCTTACTGACTAGCTTAACTCTTCTTGATAATTAGCTGACAACTAGCCACACTGTTAATAACTAGC
>NC_084625.1:12418322-12435822 GCF_033978795.1 Nerophis ophidion
AGGATGGAGCAAAACAAGTGAGTTTTTCCTCATGTTTGGTGTTCATGATCAAGTGTGAGGGACATTTCTGTTAAAAAGTCCCCTTTGCATGATAGCGGGCCTTTATGGCGTATTACATGTCATAGAGGAGCATCTAAAAAAGCCGGTCTCTAATTGTTATGAAAAGTAATGAAGTAGTCTTGTAATTATGTTGTCAGCCGTCATGGTCAGTCTGCTGAAACCACACAAGCTTATCTAATTAACTTTTACGTCCTCATTAAGAAGGACGTCTTAGCACCGCCTCCCATCTTTTTTCTTTTTTTTTGTTCTTGCTAACGGACTCCTTCTCTTTTCTCTGCCTGCCCGCCCACAGATAACTTCCCACAGATGGCTCATCAGAAGCGCTTCATCGAGCGCAAATACCGTCAGGAGCTGAAGGAGATGAGACGCGAGCGCGAGCGACAGGACGACGACGACGAGCACGACGACGGCAGGAAGTGATGACGAGGCGGAACGCCGTCTCCTCGTGTCCGTGAGTGGCCAGGCCGTCAATGTTGCTCGTACGCTGAAAACACACCTTTTAAAGTATTCTAAATAAAGTCATACGTCAGCGATTTTTTTTATTTTTTTACTTAAAATCATATGTGCAGCTCTAGTCATTGTTGATATAGGTTGCACATTAGAGTTACAGGGAAAAAAAGGGAGTTATTCGCTTTCATAAAACCGTTATTTTAATGATATTACAGTGGGGGAAAAAGTATTTAGTCAGCCACCGATTGTGCAAGTTCTCCCACTTAAAATGATGACAGAGGTCTGTCATTTTCATCATAGGTACACTTCAACTGTGAGAGACATGATGTGAAAAAAAAATCCAGGAATTCACATTGTAGGAATTTTAAAGAATTTATTTGTAAATGATGGTGGAAAATAAGTATTTGGTCAACCATTCAAAGCTCTCACTGATGGAAGGAGGTTTGGGCTCAAAATCTCACGATACATGGCCTTGTTCATTCTTTCCTTAACACGGATCAATCGTCCTGTCCCCTTAGCAGAAAAACAGCCCCAAAGCATGATGTTTCCACCCCCATGCTTCACAGTAGGTCTGGTGTTCTTGGGATGCAACTCAGTATTCGACGAGTTGAGTTCATACCAAAATGGATACATGGATGATACAGCAGAGGATTGGGAGAATGTCATGTGGTCAGATGAAACCAAAATAGAACTTTTTGGTATAAACTCAACTCGTCGTGTTTGGAGGAAGAAGAATACTGAGTTGCATCCCAAGAACACCACACCTACTGTGAAGCATGGGGGTGGAAACATCATGCTTTGGGGCTGTTTTTCTGCTAAGGGGACAGTACGATTGATCCGTGTTGAGGAAAGAATGAATGGGGCCATGTATCGTGAGATTTTGAGCCAAAACCTCCTTCCATCAGTGAGAGCTTTGAATGGTTGACCAAATACTTATTTTCCACCATCATTTACAATAAAGTCTTTAAAATTCCTACAATGTGAATTCCTGGATTTTTTTTTCACATTCTGTCTCTCACAGTTGAAGTGTACCTATGATGAAAATGACAGACCTCTGTCATCATTTTCAGTGGGAGAACTTGCACAATCGGTGGCTGACTAAATACTTTTTTGCCCCACTGTATGTGATAAATGGGTCCAAAAAGTGTTTGATAAAGTTGTTATTAAATACTTTTTGGTCCCATTTGCTTTTAACAAAATAAACCAAGTATTGAGAGTGTAATTTACCTTTCTGTATTTGTATCTGAAGCAGCAATAGCAATCCTCCATGAAAACGTACTTTGTATGATCGCATTCATTTTGTCTTAAAGTCCAGTTTAGAGAAGTATTTCATCTTGGATACAGTATATAATCCTCAATATTGGCAGACACATTCATTTAATTTAATTTTATCCATTCCTATTCTTCCGCTTATCGGAGGTCGGGTCGCGGGGGCAGCAGCCTAAGCAGGGAAGCCCAGACTTCCCTCTCCCCAGCCAGTTCGTCTAGCTCTTCCCGGGGGATCCCAAGGCGTTCCCAGGCCAGCCGGGAGACATAGTCTTCCCAACTTGTCCTGGGTCTTCCCCGTGGCCTCCTACCAGCTGGACGTGCCCTAAACACCTCCCTAGGGAGGCGTTCGGGTGGCATCCTGACCAGATGCCCGAACCACCTCATCTGGCTCCTCTCGATGTGGAGGAGCAGCGGCTTTACTTTGAGCTTCTCACCCTATCTCTAAGGGAAACTCATTTCGGCCGCTTGTACCCGTGATCTTATCCTTTCGGTCATGACCCAAAGTTCATGACCATAGGTGAGGATGGGAACGTAGATCGACCGGTAAATTGAGAGCTTTGCCTTCCGGCTCAGCTCCTTCTTCACCACAACGGATCGGTACAACGTCCGCATTACTGAAGACGCTGCACCGATCCGCCTGTCGATCTCACGATCCACTCTTCCCTCACTCGTGAACAAGACTCCTAGGTACTTGAATTCCTCCACTTGGGGCAGGGTCTCCTCCCCAACCCGTAGATGGCACTCCACCCTTTTCCGGGAGAGAACCATGGACTTGGAGGTGCTGATTCTCATTTAATTTCATTCCCAAAAATTAGACATTATTGCATCTGACAAAAAACACCCACAAACACTGGCTTACTCTAATAAAAATGCCATGTTTGTTATACAGCTAAAGAAAAAAAGGCTGGCTTCCGCTGGAAAGACCTGTGTCTGCTAGCTTGAGTGCCCCCACTTCTACCAGTGTGGCGAGGCAGATTACAGCTGAGGCATTGAACTGCCAGTTGACAATGTAACGCCCCCTACCTTGAGGCAGAGGTTCTTGCTGCCTCAAGACTTGCCTTTTCCACGTGGCAACAAGCATGCGCCCCTTGGCACGCACACGCCCAACAGACACTGTGTGTAGCCGTGGAGGCACCACCTGTGTCTGCCTCAATTCTCATCTGCTGCATTGTTTTGATCAGGAAACATGGAATTTCCGCGATTTTGACCATGACATTTATTAAAATATACAGGAACTACACCAAAATCACATAGAAAGCATAAACCAAAAGAGAAATATTAAAACTTGTTTTATTTTATTACTTCGTTTTGGAACATATCATGGTTAAGCCACCTGGTGGCAGGTGAGGCAGTCGCCTCCCTTGCCTCCCCTGACAGCACGTCACTGTCATACGTCACTAGTTGTCCTCCCAGAGTGAAGTCAAGTAGACACATGAAAACACGTTTGAAGATATTTAATCGCGTCATATAAATATTCCGTACAAAATGTCACCTTGTACAAAGCAGAAGTAACGTGACAGTCAGACAACCCCCAAACATGTTTTGTTTGTTTTTTTTTTTTAATATATTTGCCTACGCTCACAGAACTCCACATTTGTCACCAACGGCCCACGGCGTCTACACATTGACAACCAACATCTACCAGGACAGCGCCACCATGTTTGCGTTAGAGGGGGTGAATAAAAACAAAGATGCGCAGCAAAAAACAAAAAAAAAAACAAAAAAAAAAAAAACCCTCGGCAGCAAATGTTTGAGGTGTCGCGTTCTATTATGTCCTCTGTCTTCTTAAAGACACTTTCTTTGAACAAATTCACTAAAGTCCGTTCCCAGCTCGCTGATTACCTGGAGCACAGCCAGGGGGCGCCGTGAGTGTTGAGGTGAAGATGTCTGTACAGTGTTTTTTTTCATCATGAACGCACACAAGCTAAGATCACAATACGCAGCGTGATGTTTGTCGCACAACAAGTACACAACTGCGCCGCCGTGTCCGTCACAGGCTGCAGCGGCACGATAAAAACAACGGAAAAAAAAACAAAAGAAAAAACAGTTAGATATATTCCGGCGGGCGTGGCCGAACACCACACAGAGGTCCCTTTGCCCTAACTACCACGTGACGGGGACACATGACGCCTACCCACGGGGTGTCCATCCGCCATCTCGTGCGTGCGTCCGCCCCGGCGCAGAAAGTCGCCCCCCGTTAGGAATCCCTGTCGCTGTCGTCGGCGCCGTACATGTCAGCCAGTTTCTTAAAGCGCGGCCCCCACTCGCTCAGGTAGTTGTAGTCCTGCTCCCCCTCGGTGGTGGCCGACTCCAGCGAGCTGAGCGACTCGGCCACGGAGCCGCTGCCCTCGTAGGCGTACGTGGCCAGCGAGTCGTACGGCGGAGCGGTGGGGTCGCCGTCGTTGTCCTGGATCCTCTGGTTGATGAAGTCCCTCACGTCGCCGTTGTTGTTGTCCCGGGCCGGGGGGGGCGCGGGCCGCCTGGCCGGCGGGTAGTAGGCCTCGGGGAGGATGTCCCGCCGCTGCTTGGCGTCCTCGATGGCCTCGGGGTTGCGCAGCGTGCCGATGTCGAAGGCCTGGGTGTCCTCCTCGCCGCCGCCCTCGTCGTTGTAGCTGACCACGTTGTCCCGTACGTCCTCTTTGGAGATGATCAGGGGCTCCTTCTTGCGTTGCCTCCTCAGGGCGGCGAACAAAACCACGATCACTGCGGGGGAACAGGAAACAGTCAGGAGCGCGGCCGCCGCCGTATTGTGTTCCCGTCCTCGTAGCCACCGCTTAACATCACGATTTAGGAACAAGGCAAATGATCATGCCGATACATCGGAAGTGCAGATAAATACTGATATTGTTTATTCCATCCATCCATTTTCTACCGCTTATTCCCTTTTGGGGTCGCGGGGGGCGCTGGCGCCTATCTCAGCTACAATCGGGCGGAAGGCGGGGTACACCCTGGACAAGTTGCCACCTCATCGCAGGGCGATATTGTTTAATATATACCGTATTTCCTTGAATTGCCGCCGGGTATACGGTATAGCGGCGGTCACCAACCTTTTTGAAACCAAGAGCTACTTCTTGGGTACTGATTCATGCGAAGGGCTACCAGTTTGATACACACTTAAATAAATTGCCAGAAAAAGCCAATTTGCTCAATTTACCTTTAATGAATAAATCTATATACATATAAAAAATTGGTATTTCTGTCTGTCATTCCGTCGTACATTTTTTTTCCTTTTACAGAAGGTTTTTTGTAGAGAATAAATGATGAAAAAAACACTTAATTGAACGGTTTAAAAGAGGAGAAAACACGAAAAAAATGAAAATTAAATTTTGAAACATAGTTTATCTTCAATTTCGACTCTTTAAAATTCAAAATTTAACCGAAAAAAATGAATAGAAAAACTAGCTAATTCGAATCTTTTAAAAATAAAAAAAGAATTTATGGAACATCATTAGTAATTTTTCCTGATTAAGATACATTTTAGAATTTTGATGACATGTTTTAAATAGGTTAAAAGCCAATCTCTTTGTTAGAATATACAACAAATTGGACCAAGCTATATTTCTAACAAAGACAAATCAATATTTCTTCTAGCTTTTCCAGAACAAAAATTTTAAAAGAAATTCAAAAGACTTTGAAATAAGATTTAAATTTGATTCTACAGATTTTCTAGATTTGCCAAAATATTTTTTTTTAATTTTAATCATAATAAGTTTGAAGAAATATTTCACAAATATTCTTTGTCGAAAAAAAAAAGCTAAAATGAAGAATTCAATTAAAATGTATTTATTATTCTTACAATAAAAAAAAATTACTTGAACATTGATTTAAATTGTCAGGAAAGAAGAGGAAGGAATGTATCCTAAAACCATTTTTAAGGTTGTATTTTTTTCTCAAAAATTGTCTTTCTGAAAGTTATAAGAAGCAAAGTAAAAAATCAATGAATTTTTTTAAACAAGTGAAGACCAAGTCTTTAAAATATTTTCTTGGATTTTCAAATTCTATTTGAGTTTTGTCTCTCTTAAAATTAAAAATGTCGAGCAAAGCGAGACCAGCTTGATGGTAAATAAATAAAATTTTAAAAATAGAGGCAGCTCACTGGTAAGTGCGGCTAATTGAGCTATTTTTAGAACAGACCAGCAGGCTACTCATCTGGTCCTTATGGGCTACCTGGCGCCCGCGGGCACCGCGTTGGTGACCCCTGCTGTATAGTATGCGCCTGCCTTGAATTACTGGGTCAAACTCATTTTGTAAAATAATTAGCGCATGCTTAGCATTACCGCCGGGTCAAGCAAAACATTATTTTTATTAGCGCATGTCTAGAATTTCCGCCGGGTCAAACTCGTCATATCACGAGTGACACTTCACCCGTCATCATTTTCAAAATGGAGGAGGCTGATTTAAATAATTTGAAATGCATAAAGGGAAGAAGATTAAGAGCTATTCAGGAGGATTTAAGGTCCAAGCTATTGAATATGCTAAAAAGAACAGTAAAAAGCTATGTTTTATTAATATACCGTAGCTGCGTGTGTCAAATATGAGTCATTAAATGACTCCCGCCTCCTGGTGGTAGAGGGCGCTAGTGATCCTTCTTGCGACTACTCGGCTGCAGAAGAAGTGACAACAAGCAGCAAGAGTGAGCAGCCATTGTTTATTTTTTCCTCTTGCTTGCACTTTTAACATGGAGGATTACATATCTAAAATAAAACAGTTTTCTAAACTGGACTTTCTGTCAAAGCAGGAGGTAATAAAGGAAGATCTCCATCGAGACAGAGAGACTTTTAAAACTGAAGAAAGATAAGGAAGACTTCTATAAACAAGTTATCGATGCTTTTGATCAGAAAGAGCTGCGCATGGACTTCATTTATAAGTAAAGGTAAGACCACAATAACGTTTTTTTTTATTAAATGTGCTAATGATGGTATCCTTACATCACACTCAAATTTATAAGCGCAGGCCTAAATTTACCGCATGCCTTTGGTAAACGCCGGAGTGAGAAGAGGTTTTAAATTAATTAGCGCCCCAGCGGCAATTCAAGGAAATACGGTAATATCAAACAAGCCTTTATTTATTGATTAGTTGATGTGACAACTGCAACACTGACTGGTCAAACATAGACACACTCATTTACCACATAAAATATATTTTTATCTGTTTTACTTTCGCTTTAAATTATGTTTTCAATCAATCAAAGTTTACTTGTATAGCTCTAAATCACGAGTGTCTCAAAGGGCTGCACAAGCCACAACATCCCACATCAGGGCAAGAAAAAACTCAACCCTATGGGATGACAACGAGAAACCTTGGAGGGGACCACAGGTATGTTCATTCTTACTTACTCTCTTGATAATAGTCCCTATCTAGAATAGCTGTTTTCAACCTTTTTGGCCTCAAATATTAACAGTGAATTACTAGTCTTATCTACATCGTATTAACCACTAATACGTAACCTACTCACAGTTGAACAGGATACACATTGTCCAATGACATGAAATTTTACAAATATTATAAAGGCTTAGGTCAGGCTGATTAGAAAAATAAAAACTGATCAAATATACTGCAAAGGAAGGTACTGATAAAACCAGGACATACAAGTACACTGTGCTGAAATAAATAGACAAACTAAATGAATGAAAATGTCAACAATTTAGTCATATTTTTTGCACTTGTTTGTTATTGTCATTACTGCCACAAGTGGTGAAAAAGTGTATTACATCGGAGTACCACTGCGGCACATACGAACAGAAATAGATTTTTTGTTGACCCTATGGTTAAGAAAACTGATCTCGATGATTTAAATATTTATGGTCATACAACAAACATTGCAGTAATTCTGTTGCTTTATTATGTAAGACTATTATTTTATTAATTATAACGGTTTGGTTCATTCACAGAACTGTGCAATTAAATACTAAAAAAATGATATTGAAACTGTGACTAACTTATTTATTCCCTGACATTTGTCATAATTTTGGTTGAATTATTTGAGCAAAAATTCATATATATATATTTGTTAAAAAATTTATTTTCAGTACAGGCATTTATTTTATTTTATGAGCAATATTAAATGTTTTATGGTATTTAATGGCATTTGTCTTTTTCTATATTCCATGACTGTTTACATCGTTAAATAATGTCCATTATTTGTGTCCATTCACATTTTGCATACATTTAGCATTTTTTATTTTATTTTAGGAGCAATATTACATGATATTGTATTTCGTTGCCTTTGTCTTTCTATACTTCATGACCTTTCACATCATTTAAAGGCCTACTGAAACCCACTACTACCGACCACGCAGTCAGATAGTTTATATATCAATGATGAAATATTAACATTGCAACACATGCCAATACGGCCTTTTTAGTTTACTAAATTACAATTTAAAATTCCGCGCCGAAGTATTCTGCTGAAACGACGCGGTATGACGCCAGGTGCGCGTGAAGTCACGAATTGTAGAGGACATTTTGTTCCAGCACCGTTCCCAGCTATAAGTCGTCTGTGTTGCTGAATCTTTTGCAATTTGTTCAATGAATAATGGAGACGTCAAAGAAGAAAGCTGTAGGTGGTAAGCGGTGTATTGCGGCCGCCTTTAGCAACACAAACACAGCCGGTGTTTCATTGTTTACATTCCCGAAAGATGACGGTGAAGCTTTACTATGGAACAGAGCGGTCAAGCGATCACTGTTGGATTGGATCCCACACACAAAGTACAGTGTATTATGCAGCAATCATTTTGAAAGATCGTGTTTCGAAGAGGGTCCCTCGCGAAGGGCAGAGATGGGCATCGCCACAACCCGTCGACTGGTGCTGAAGAAAGGTGCGGGGCCAACCTTCAGGTTGTACAGGTACGACCATATAATCTCACTAAAATACTACTAACACAATAAGCAGATAAGGGATTTTCCAGAATTATCCTAGTAAATTTGTCTTATAACATCTGAATCGCTCCCACTGTATAGTCTTTTTATTAATTTTTTTCTAGTCCTTCACTCTCACTTTCCTCATCCACAAATCTTTCTTCCTCGCTCAAATTAATGGGGAAATCGTTGATTTCTCGGTCCGTATCGCTCTCGCTGCTAGTGGCCATGATTGTAAACAATGTGAGGATGTGAGGAGCTCCACAACCCGTGACGTCACATGCATATCTTATGTCTGCTACTTCCGGTACAGGCAAGGCTTTTTTATTAGCGACCAAAATTTGCGAACTTTATCGTCGATGTTCTCTACTAAATCCTTTCAGCAAAAATATGGCAATATCGCGAAATGATCAAGTATTGCACGTTTAAATAAGAAAATCTCATTTCAGTAGGCCTTTAATGATGTTATATTTTTAAAATGTTATATTTCTAGTGTTTTTCTTTTCTGTATTGGCCTTTTTCTCATTTTAGGAGCAATAATAAAAAAAAATATGTATTTAATGGCATTTGTCTTTTTTATCTTTCATTACATTTGTATCATTTAATGATGAATTAATACAATTATTTTAATCATTTTTTTAATCCTACATTGTTAATTGTATTGGCGTTTATTTTAATTTTAAGGGCAATATTTCATGTTGGTGGTATTTAATGATATGTTTCCTTATTTATTTGTATTTATTTTGATGTAGTTTTACTCTTTGGACTGGTCTTTGTATTATTTCATGTCCGTCAAAGAGGTTGTGGGCTGGATGATTGTATTGTTTTCGTGTAAGATGCAGGAAGTGTCGCCCCACAGTGTTGTGTACTCACTCAGCAGGATCATGACACACAGCAAGATGGCCACCAGCGCCCCCGTGCTCAGCCCCGCCCTGGCCGTCAGCGCCTCGGCGTTGCACAGCTTCATGTTGCCCTCGCGGTCGCACGTGCACACCCTGACGGTGAGCGTGTTGGTGCTGCTGCGTGCGGGCATGCCGCTGTCCGAGATGACCACCGGCACGTGGTAGACGCTCTTCAGGAGGCTGCTGTAGCTGTTCCTCCGCGTCAGGATCCACGCCGTGTTGTCTGAAACATCCCCCCCAAAAAAAAGAAGATTGGCGCTGAACTCTTGGCCGCACGAACGGTGGACGCTACCTCGGTTGTCGCGGACGGAGAAGTTGGCCTTGCCGGCATTCTCCTGGGCCAGACTGAAGAAGAAGCGATGTCCTCCGAGAGGCTCGTCCGGGTCAGTGGCGCTCACCGTTTGGATCCTCTGGAAAGACCAAGAAGAGGTAACAACAAACTCACTTTATTGGTCTGTATTTTGCAATTGCGACTCTTCTGTTGGAAGTGGGAGGGAACCAAAAGGGCGGAACTAGATGTGGGCCTACACGCATAGAACTACATTTTTTATCCAGTGCTTTTTCATGCTTTTATTTCTATCTTTATCTATGTTTCTGTTTTATCAATACCGGGGTAGAACGGAATATACGTTAGGTCAGGAAAAAACACAGAGGCTATTTCATCCCTACAAGCCTGTTTCGCAGGTTTCCCTGCTCTTCAGGGGATTTTATGATAACACAGGCTCCAGCATCCCCCCCCACCCCCTGACCCCGAAAGGGGTAAGTGGTAGAAAATGGATGCATATATAACAAAATCCCCTGAAGAGCAAGGAAACCTGCGAAACAGGGGATTTTATATTAACATACTGTATATAATAAAAGACCCCGAAGAGCAGGGAAACCTGCAAAACAGGCTTATAGGGATGAAATAGCCTATGTGTTTTTTCCTGACCTAACGTATATTCCGTTCTACCCCGGTATTGAGCAATGTATAATGGATAAACCACAGTAACCTCGACTATATTTACGTGTGTGTGTGTGTGTGTGTGTGTGTATATATATATATATATATATATATATATATATATATATATGTACATATATATATATATATATATATATATATATATATATATATATATCTATATATGTATATATATATATATATATATATATATATATATATACACACACAGGTCAGGAAAAACAAAATAACACAGAGGCTATTTCATCCCTACAAGCCTGTTTCGCTTGTTTCCCTGCTCTTCAGGGGATTTTATAATAACACAGGCTCCAGCACCCCCCGCGACCCCGAAAAGGGTAAGTGGTAGAAAATGGATGCATATATAACAAAATCCCCTGAAGAGCAAGGAAACCTGCGAAACAGGGGATTTTATATTAACATACTGTATATAATAAAAGACCCCGAAGAGCAGGGAAACCTGCAAAACAGGCTTGTAGGGATGAAATAGCCTCTGTGTTTTTTTCCTGACCTAATATATATTCCGTTCTACCCTGGTATTGAGCAATGTATAATGGATAAACCACAGTAACCTCGACTATATTTATTATATGACACCGAGAGTAACAAGCGGTAGAAAATAATACAAAACTAAAATTAAAAATTTAATATTTTAACTTGGGACTTCCCGCGAGTCGGATTATGGACGCTGGCGATTCGTAGTTTGTGGACCCCTGATCTAGTGTGTGTAATTTTTAAATTTATATTTTAATTTTTTTTTATTATATATTTTAACTTTCAATTTTTTAATACTTTGTAGCACTTTGAGATTTTAACAAGTGTAATTCATTATTATTATTATTATTATTATTTCATCATAACAATGTAGTTCGCTTAGCATGTGCGTCTGCACCCACCTGATTGGCTTTGGCGTTCTCACACACGAACGTCTCGTAGTTGGTGGCGAAGGTTGGTGCGTTGTCGTTGACGTCCGTCACTCGGATGTGGACGAGCACGTGGCTGTTCTGGTTGTGGTTGTCTGGGGGAGACAAAAACGCCGTCAGGGTAAAAATATGAGTCGACTAAAACACATTAGTTAAAAGTCCCAACAATCCCGACGATAGTCACACACACACACACACACACACACACACACACACACAAAGTGTGGTGAAATGCGTCCCCTGCATTTGACCCTCGGGGGTGAGGGGAGTAGTGAGCAGCAGTGGTGGCCACGCTTGGGAATCATTTGATGATTTAACCCCCAATTTATTGGTCAGATAAGCTAAAAAATGCACATCCAATAAGTTAACCAGCTCAGTGGACTACTGGTTAGAGTGTCCGCCCTGTGATTGGTGGATCGTGAGTTCAAATCCCGGCCGAGTCATACCAAAGACTATAAAAAGGGGACCCATTACCTCCCTGCTTGGCACTCAGCATTAAGGGTTGGAATTGGGGGTTAAATCACCAAAAATGATTCCCGGGCGTGGCACTGCTGCTGCTCACTGCTCTCCTCAGGTGAACGTGGGAATGGGTCAAATGCTGAGAGTAATTTGTGTGACGATTAGAGATGTCCGATAATGGCTTTTTTTTTTTCCGATATTGTCCAACTCTTAATTACCGATACCAATATCAACCGATATCGATATACACAGTGGTGGAATTAACACATTATTATGCCTAATTTTGTTGTGATGCCCCGCTGGATGCATTAAACAATGTAACAAGGTTTTTCAAAATAAATCAACTCAAGTTATGGAAAAAAAATGCCAAAATGCCACTGCCATATTTATTATTGAAGTCACAAAGTGTATAATTTTTTTTTTTTACATGTCTCAAAAGAGCAGCTTGGAATTTGGGACACGCTCTACCTGGGAGAGCATGAGGTGGTTGAGGTGGGCGGTGTTTTTAGTATATTGTAGCATCCCGGAAGAGTTTTGGGTATTGGTTCTGTTGTGTTACGGTGCGGATGTTCTCCCGAAATGTGTTTGTCATTCTCGTTTGGTGTGGGTTCACAGTGTGGCGCATATTTGTAACAATGTTATAGTTGTTTATACGGCCACCCTCAGTGTGACCTGTATGGCTGTTGACCAAGTATGCCTTGCATTCACTTGTGTGTGTGGGAAAAGCCATAAATATTATGTGACTGTGCTGTGCCTTTAAGGTTTATTGGCGCTCTTTAAAAAGACAAATTTTTACTTTTTGAAACAGATACTGATAATTATGAAACAGATACTGATAATTTCCAATATTAGATTTTTTTAAAGCATTTATCGATATTATCGGACATCCTTAGTGACAATCATTGGTTCTTTAACTTTTATACATTTTATACTACATTCAAAGTAGGGTTGTTGGGTTTATCGCTACTAAAAATGTACAGCGGTACTAATGAATTAAAACCGGTACTATACTGCTACAGAAAAAGTGAGTTTCTTTCCTGGACATGTGACATTGATGGCGATATGAGCAGGGGGGCATGTTATGCAACACACACACACACACACAGAGTACTTACAAGCAGACACAGTGTGGAGACAAAAGAGAGAGAATGGAAACATCATACGTGGTAACTTGTCTTTTGTCTTAACAGCTGATTTTAATTGCTGCATGTGTGTTTGATTCATCCATTCACGCACGGAGCACTGCCCCTAATGCTCTTGGGCACGGAGTTGAGGAGCGCTGCACAGGTTGCACTCCATCTTCTTCCCCAGCAAGGCGTTGTCACGACAACCTAATGCCATGTAAGTGACTTTTTAAACTAACGCTAAGAGTTTCAGTCGCTATCAAGTTAGCGATGCAGTGACATTTTGATGCCGTGCTTTCATCACCACACAACAATGTCTGACGTGTAAGTAGAGCCAAGTACATAAATGATGAACTTGAACAGTTTTAGTCACAACATTGCTGATGTTTTGTCCAAAGAATGTGTTCTTGCTGCTCTGAACTTTTATTCAATGCTAAACTGCAAACGTCTTTTGTTTGGTTTCCTTCCCACATCATATCATTCCACAGATATGATGTGGGAAGGATCAAGACCGTTATTTACAGCGAATGTAAAAGACCACGTGTGCTTTTCTATAATTTTTTTGTGTAGCGTCGATACAAATCATGGAATGGCCCTGAAATGTCACCGAAAATCCATTATGTGTATTTATGTGAAAGATTCATTCACAAGAAATCCTCTTTGCAGGTAAGAAAATGTACTTTACTCTCTGAGCCACGACCGCCTGTAAATACAACTGCTAACTATACTCAACTCTAATATATACACATGGTGGTTTACTTTCCATATGTGTTAGATGTAAATATAAACAGAATACAATGATTTGCAAATCCTTCTCAACCCATATTCAGTTGAATGCCCTACAAAGACAAGATATTTGAATTTTAAACTCATAATTTTATTATTTTAAATGTGTTAATTTACTTTGAATTTTTTCTATTTTTTAAATATATTTATAATTATGTTTTATAATTCAAAATATGTTAATATTGTATTGCATAAACACATTTACATTCTAATTTGAACAATTTATTTACAGTTATATTTGATCATTTTACATTTGTTAATATTTACATTATTGTATAAACACATTTACTTTGTAATTATACACTTATTTATAATATTCAGATTATATATACACATTTACTTTGTCATTTTACAAATTATATTTACACTTATATTTGATCATTTTACATTTGTTAACATTTAAATTATTGTGTAAACACATTTACTTTTAATTTTACCAATATATATTATAGTTATATTTTATAATTTTAAATGTGTTAATATTTATATTGTATATATATATTTTACTTTCTATTTTTACAGATATATTTATCGTCATATTTTATCATTTAAAATGTGTTAATATTTATATTATATATACACATTTACTTTTAATTTTACAAATATATGTAGTTATAATTGATCATTTTACATTGTTAACATTTACATTATTGTGTAAACACATTTACTTTTAATTTCATAAATATATTATAGTTATATTTTATCATTTAAATTATGTTAATATTGTATTGCATAAACACATTTACGTTCTAATTTGACCAATTTATTTACAGTTATATTTGATCTTTTTACATTTGTTAATATTTACATTATTGTATAAACACATTTACTTTGTAATTATACACATATATTTATAGTTATATTTTATCATTTAAAATGTGTTAATATTCAGATTATATATACACATTTACTTTGTCATTTTACAAATTATATTTACACTTATATTTGATCATTTTACATTTGCTGAAATTTAAATTATTGTGTAAACACATTTAATTTTAATTTTACCAATATATATTATAGTTATATTTTATCATTTTAAATGTGTTAATATTTATATTGTACATATATATATATATATATACTTTCTATTTTTACATATATATTTATCGTCATATTTTATCATTTAAAATGTGTTGATATTTATATTATATATACACATTTACTTTTAATTTTACAAATATATTTACAGTTGTAATTGATCATTTTACATTTGTTAACATTTACATTATTGTGAAAACACATTTACTTTTAATTTCACCAATATATATTATAGTTATATTTTGAAGTTTTAAATCTGTTAATATTTAAATTGTATATACATATTTACTTTCTATTTTTACAGATATATTTATTGTCATATTTTATCATTTAAAATGTGTTAATATTTATATTATATATACACATTTACTTTGTAATTATACACATATATTTATAGTTATATTTTATCATTTAAAATGTGTTAATATTCAGATTATATATACACATTTACTTTGTCATTTTACAAATTATATTTACACTTATATTTGATCATTTTACATTTGCTGAAATTTAAATTATTGTGTAAACACATTTACTTTTAATTTTACCAATATATATTATAGTTATATTTTATCATTTTAAATGTGTTAATATTTATATTGTACATATATATATATATATATATATATACTTTCTATTTTTACATATATATTTATCGTCATATTTTATCATTTAAAATGTGTTGATATTTATATTATATATACACATTTACTTTTAATTTTACAAATATATTTACAGTTGTAATTGATCATTTTACATTGTTAACATTTACATTATTGTGAAAACACATTTACTTTTAATTTCACCAATATATATTATAGTTATATTTTGAAGTTTTAAATCTAAATTTACTTTCTATTTTTACAGATATATTTATTGTCATATTTTATCAATTAAAATGTGTTAATATTTATATTATATATACACATTTACTTTTTTATTTTACAAATATATTTACACTTATATTTGATCATTTGTTAATATTTACATTATTGTGTAAACACATTTACTTTTAATTTTACAAATATATATATTATATTTTATCATTTAAAATGTGTTAATATTTATACTATACATACATATTTACTGTCAAATTTTAAGAATATATTTACACTTGTATTTGATCATTTTAAATGTGTTAATATTTACATTATTGTGTAACCAAATTAACTTTTAATTTTGCCAATATATATTAGTTATATTTTATTATTTTAAATGTGTTGATATTTATATTGTATATACATATATTTACTTTCTATTTTTACGGATATATTTACCGTCATATTTTATCATTTGAAATGTGTTAATATTTATATTATATATATACATTTACTTTTAATTTTACAAATTCATTAACAGTTATAGTTGATCATTTTTCATTTGTTAACATTTACATTATTGTATAAACACATTCACATTTTATTTTAGAAATATGTATATTAAAGTAATATTTTATCATTTCAAATGTGTTCATATTTATGTTGTATATAAACATTTACTTTCTAATTTTAGATATATTTTTCGTCATATTTTATCGTTTAAAATGTGTTATTTATACTATACATACATATTAACTTTCAAATTTTACAAATATATTTACACTTATATTTGATCATTTTAAATGTGTTAATATTTACATTATTGTGTAACCAAATTAACTTTTAATTTTACCAATATATATTAGTTATATTTTATCATTTTAAATGTGTTAATATTTATATTGTATATACATATTTACTTTCTATTTTTACAGATATATTTACTGTCATATTTTATCATTTAAAATGTTAATATTTATATTACATATACACATTTACTTTCTAATTTTACAAATATATTTACACTTATATTTGATCATTTGTTAACATTTACATTATTGTATAAACACATTTACTTTTAATTTGACAAATATATATATTAAAGTTATATTTTATCATTTTAAATGTGTTCATATTTATATTGTACAGATTTACTTTCTAATTTTAGATATATTAATCGTCATATTTTATCATTTAAAATGTGTTAATATTTATACTATACATACATATTTACTGTCAAATTTTACAAATATATTTACACTTATATTTGATCATTTTAAACGTGTTAATATTTACATTATTGTGAATACACATTTACTTTATAGTCGTACCAAATTATTTGCAGTTGCAATTATTGTGTAGCAACAATATGATTCGTAGTATTTAGAACAATATGAGGTTTGCACAAGTAAAGAGTATTCAAAAAATGAATAAAATAAATAAAATATTGTTTTGCACTCACTGAACTCGGAGGCGATGACAGAAATGTTGTGCCAAGCGTTCTCCTCGCGGTCCAACTCTTTGAGCAGAAACACAGAGCCGTTGGTGGCGTGGACATCGAACACACGGTCCATGTCGGTGCGTCTGTTGATGGAATATCTGACACACACAAAAAAACATATTTGATATAAGTACGCACTTCCTGTCTAAGAAGTAGTATTGTTGATGTTGATGATGTCACTATTGCAAGGTTCAAGGACATAAAAACATGGCCTGGATCCTAAAACAGACCATTTTTTATCGCCATCATTTCTAGACGGATCAAATGTTCAGGATGAGAAAAGCTCTGATGTTCCCACGTTCAAGTGGACTTGAAGATGAGTGACATCATCATCATCATATTAAAGAC
>NC_084625.1:12448322-12465822 GCF_033978795.1 Nerophis ophidion
ACACAAGTGAATGTAAAGCGTACTTGGTCAACAGCCATACAGGTCACACTGAGGGTGGCCGTATGAACAACTTCAACACTGTTACAAATATGCGCCACACTGTGAACCCACACCAAACAAGAATGACAAACACCTTTCGGGAGAATATACGCACCGTAACACAACATAAACACAACAGAACAAATACCCAGAACCCTTACACCCCCAACTCAACCCCACCCACCTCAAAAAGAATGCACTTTGTGACTTCAATAATAAATATGGCAGTGCCAAGTTGGCATTTTTTCTCCATAACTTGAGTTGATTTATTTTGGAAAACCTTGTTACAATGTTTAATGCATCCAACAAAATAAGGCATAAAAATGTGTTAATTCCACGACTCTATATATCGGTATCGGTTGATATCGGTATCGGTAATTAACAGTTGGGCAATATCGGAATATCGGCAAAAAAAGCCATCATCGGACATCTCTACCCCAGACCATGGTGTTGTGTGGCGGAGCGGGGGCCCTGGGATGTCCCGTTCCCATCTTTTTTCTGACTTCTTGGGGACGAGAAGGTTTTCGGAAACAAAGAACTGGGAGTAAATCTGCATGCTAACACGCTATTATTTACTTTTTGGGCACAAGTGAGCTAGCAGAACGGCTTTACGGTCATGAAAAATAAAAGCAGGGGACAACATCTGCAGACTAAGAAACATTTAGCCAGCTCTTACTCAGGCGGTTGAAGGTCGTCCCAAGTGAGAAAGAAATGCGTTATTTGGACTTCTAGCTGCATGCTAACAGGTTATTAGCATGGGGTTTGGGTGGTAGGGTTGCAACACTCCGGGAATGTTCAAAATTGAAAACTTTCAATGGGAATATATGGGAATAAACATTGAATGCAACATGCTAGATCAGGGGTCACCAACCTTTTTGAAACCAAGAGCTACTTCTTGGGTAATGATAAATGCGAAGGGCTACCAGTTTGATACACACTTAAATAAATTGTCAGAAATAACCAATTTGCTCAATTTACCTTTAATAACTAAATCTATAGAAATAAAAAAAATGGGTATTCCGTCGTACATTTTTTTTCCTTTTACGGAAGTTTTTTTTGTAGAGAATAAATGATGAAAAAAACACGTAATTGAATGGTTTAAAAGAGGAGAAAATACGAAAAAAAATGAAAATTACATTTTGAAACATAGTTTATCTTCAATTTCGACTCTTTAAAATTCAAAATTCAACCGAAAAAAATGAAGAGAAAAACTAGCTAATTCGAATCTTTTTGAAAAAAAAAAAAAAAAAAAAATCATTAGTAATTTTTCCTGATTAAGATTAATTTTACAATTTTGATGACATGTTTTAAATAGGTTAAAATCCAATCTGCACTTTGTTAGAATATATAACAAATTGGACCAAGCTATATTTCTAACAAAGACAAATCATTATTTCTTCTAGATTTTCCAGAACAAAAGTTCTAAAGGAAATTCAAAACACTTTGAAATAAGATTCAAATTTGATTCTAAATATTTTCTAGATTTGCCAGACAATTTTTATTTTTATTTTAATCATAAGTTTGAAGAAATATTTCACAAATATTCTTCGTCAAAAAAACAGAAGCTAAAATGAAGAATTAAATTAAAATGTATTTATTATTCTTCACATTAAAAAAATAAAATTACTTGAACATTGATTTAAATTGTCAGGAAAAAAAGAGGAAGGATTCTAAAAGGATAAAAGGTATATGTGTTTAAAAATCCTAAAATCATTGTTAAGGTTGTATTTTTTCTCTAAAATTGTCTTTCTGAAAGTTATAAGAAGCAAAGTAAAAAAAATAATGAATTTACTTAAACAAGTGAAGACCAAGTATTTAAAATATTTTCTCGGATTTTCAAATTCTATTTGAGTTTTGTCTCTCTTAGAATTAAAAATGTCGAGCAAAGCGAGACCAGCTTGCTAGTAAATAAATAAAATTTAAAAATAGAGGCAGCTCACTGGTAAGTGCTGCTATTTGAGCTATTTTTAGAACAGGCCAGCGGGCGACTCATCTGGTCCTTACGGGCTACCTTGCAGCATGATTATTAGTTCAAACAACCTGATAAATGCGAATTCTGATGAATTTCAACCCTGCACTGTGCATTCCTCCATCACATCTGCAGTGCACATCTTACTTAGATTTCAGTTTTTGCAGAGAGGGACCTTCATTACAAAGTCGTGATGCTTTACTTCAGCCACAGGCTAACAGTAATTAGCATATGGGCGTGGCTTGTTGGACGGGCGCTAATATATAAATATAACATATTTTGTACTTTTTTAGGGGCGTGGCTTGAGAATGAAAAGCAAGTAAGACTAGGACCTTCATTCATAAGGAAGGAAGTGACATTGATCAGGTACCCGCCCCCAAAACTCACTCTTGGTGAAGCGCGGCGGGTTGTCGTTGATGTCGGAGAGCGTGATGCTGACGGTGGTGGTCCCCGACAGACCCCCCATCTGTCCCGCCATGTCCTTAGCCTGGATGACCACCTGGTAGTTCTCTTTGACCTCCCGGTCCATGCCGGGCAGGGCTGTCTTGATCAGGCCTGCACAAAAAAAAAAAAAAAGACTTTTTATTGATTTCAAACGTACAAATATTAGCATTATTATTTGTGTTATGAATAATAATATTGATTGTAAAAATTATTTTTGATGAAAAAAAAAATAGGGCCCTGTTTTCCCAGAAAAAAATATTGTACATATTAATTTTTAAACTAAGAATATAAAACATAATATAAAAAACAAAGATCACATAAAATACAATATTCATAAAAATTATAATAATTTGCATACTTTTGTTATTCCCAAGAAATAAATGTATTATTTAGGGAAGAGAGTCATTAAAAAAATTAATACATGTATTTAAATGTATTAAAAAAATAATAATAATGAAAAAATATATATATATATATATACAATAAAAAAAATGTGTCAAACTCCTGACCTGGAAAGGTATTTGATCTATTAATTATTTATTTATTGATTTAATATTAGTAATTATTACGGTACCAGTATTGATCCAATCCAATCCACTTGATTTATAGAGCACATTTAAACAACAAAATGCACAACAATATCAAAAACAACATTAAAGTACTATCCTGAGCTTCACCAAAAAAGACATTCAAATAAATAATAATAAAAAATAATAAATAAATAAATATAAAACCAATATAAAATAAATAAGATTAAAGGTGATAAAGTCACCTGCAGTTGAAGCATACAGGGTAAGAGTGGCTCAAAAGCGCCCCTGCTGGTTTACTGCAGCACTGCAGTGCACTGAGGCTGGCGGGGATGTACAGTAAGCAGTACAGTAAGCTGGTGAATATCCAACTGTGGTACGAGGCTCCATCTAGAGGTACGCCAAATAATCACTTAATTAAATATTCATACACAGTGTGACTGTTCAAACTGTATGTAATGTTACAGTGGGCAAAAATATTAAATAAACGTGTTCAATAAAACCTCTGCCTTGGTTTTTAATGAATACTTAGGCCTACTACGCTACTGTATTTTAATGTTGGTCATTATGGTGGTGCAAGAAGCCTGAGAACCACTGCAGTAAGCAGTACAGTAAGAAGTACAGTAACAGTATAGTAAGAAGCACAGTAATGTAAGCAATACAGTGAACATTAGAGTATTAGTATAGTAAGAAGTACAGTATCAGTAAGTATTACAGTATCAGTAGAGTAATAATTACAGTAGCAGTATGAAGTACAGTGAGAATTGCAGTAGCATTACAGTAAGAATTACAGTAGCAGTATGAAGAAAAATAAGATTATAGTAACCAGTACAGTAAGAGTATAGTAAGCAGCACAGTAAAAATTGCAGTTGCAGTATGAAATAGACTAAGAGTATACTAAGCAGTACAGGAAAAATTGCAGTAGCAGTACAGTAATAATTACAGTGGCAGTATGAAGTACAGTCAGGGTATATTAAGCAGTACAATAAGAATTGCAGTAGCATTACAGTAAGAATTACAGTAGCAGTATAAAGTACAGTAATAGTATAGTAAGCAGTACAATTATAATTACAGTATCAGTACATTAATTACAGTAGCAGTATGAAATACAGTAAGAGTATATTAAGCAGTAGAGTATAATTACAGTAGCAGTACAGCAAGAATTACAGTAGCAGTATGAAGAACAGTAAGAGTATAGTAAGCAGTACAGTAAGAATTGCAGTATGAAGTACAGTAAGAGTATAGTAAGCAGTACAGTAAAAAATATTGTAAGCAGTACAGTAATAATTGCAGTGGCATTACAGTAAAAAGTACAGTAGCAGTATGAAGTACAGTAAGAATATAGTAAGCAGTACAGTAAGAATTGCAGTAGCAGTATGAAATACAGTAAGAGTATAGTAAGCGCTACAGTAAGAATTGCAGTAGTAATCAACAATAATTTCAGTTAGCAGTATGAAGTACAGTACGAGTATAGTAAGCAGTACAGTGCGAGTATAGTAATCAGTACAGTACGAGTAGAATAAGCAGTACAGTACGAGTATAGTTAGCAGTACAGTATGAGTATAGTAAGCAGTACAGTACGAGTATAGTAAGCAGTACAGCAATAATTGCAGTAGCATTACAGTAAGAATTACAGTAGCAGTATGAAGTACAGCGAGAGTATAGTAAGCAGTGAAATAATGATTACTGTAGCAGTATATTAATTACAGTAGCAGTACAGTAAGATTACAGTAGCAGTATGAAGTACAGTAAGACTATATTAGCAGTACAGTAAGAATTGCAGTAGCAACAATTGTTTATTGTTGTTCTTCGGTCAATGGTCAACAAAGCAAAACAAACAGTTGTACATTCATAGATTGAAAATAAGAAATGTTGCAGACTAAAAGGGTTTAGGCTGAAGTTAAACACTTATTGCGTCCAACCCTCTAAATAATGTCAAGTACAAAATAAAGCAGTATGTAAAGCAGTACAGTAAGATCATAGTAAGCAGTGCAGTGATAGTGTGGTAAGCAGTATAGCAATAATTGCAGCACCGTTACAGTAAGAATTAAAGTAGCAGTATGAAGTACAGTAAGAGGATAGTTAGCAGTACATAAATAATTACAGTAGTAGTACATTGATTACAGTAATAATAACAGTAGCAATATGAAGTGCAGTAAGAGTATAGTAAGCAGTACAGCAATAATTACAGTAGCACTATGAAGTACAGTAAGAGTATATTAAGCTGTACAGTAAGAGTATAGTAAGCAGTACAGTAAGAATATAGTTAGCAGTATAGTAAGAATTGCAATAGCAGTACATTAATAATTACAGTAGCAGTATGAAGTACAGTAAGCAGTACAGTAAGAGTTACAGTAGCAGTACAGTATGAATTAGAGTAGCGGTAAACAGTACATTAAGAGTATACATTAGTAAGCAGTACAGTAAAAGTACAGTAAGCAGTATATTGCGAGTGCAGTAAGCAGTACAGTAAGAGTATAGTAAGCAGTACAGTAAGAGTATAGTAAGCAGTACAGTAAGAGTACAATAAGAGCACAGTAAACAGTACAGTAACAGTATAGTAAACAATACAGTAAGAGTACAATAAAAAAATACAGTAAGCATATAGTAAGCAGCACAGTAAGAGCACAATAAGAGTACAGTAAGAGTACAATAAAAATACAATGAGAGTATAGTAAGCAGTACAGTAAGAGTATAGAAATCGGTACAGTATGAGTAGCAGTAAGCAGTACAGTAAGAGTACAGTGAACAATATAGTAAGAGTATAGTAAGCAGTGCAGTATGGGTACACTAAGAGCATAGTAAGCAGTACAGTAAGAATATAGTAAGCAATACAGTAATAGTATAGTAAGCATTACAGTGTGAGTAACAGTAAGCAGTACAGCAAGAGTATAGAAAGCAGTGAAGTGAAGTGAATTATATTTATATAGCGCTTTTCTCTAGTGACTCAAAGCGCTTTACATAGTGAAACCCAATATCTAAGTTACATTTAAACCAGTGTGGGTGGCACTGGGAGCAGGTGGGTAAAGTGTCTTGCCCAAGGACACAACGGCAGTGACTAGGATGGCGGAAGCGGGAATCGAACCTGCAACCCTCAAGTTGCTGGCACGGCCACTCTACCAACCGAGCTATACCGCCCCAGCAGTACAGTAAGAGTACAATAAGAGTACAATAAAATACAATAAGAGTATAGTAAGCAGTACAGTAAGAATATAGTGATCAGTACAGTATGAGTAGCAGTAAGTAGTACAGTAAGAGTACAGTAAGAGTATAATAAGCAATGCATTAAGAGTATAGTAAGTATTACAGTATGGGTACAGTTAGAGTATAGTAAGCATTACAGTATGAGTACCAGTAAGCAGTACAGTAAGAGTATAGTAAATAATACAGTAAGAGTACAGTATGGTACAGTAAGAGTACAATAATAGTACAGTAAGAGTATATTAAATAATACAGTAAGAGTACAATAATAGTACAGTAAGAGTGCTGCACTTTCCCAGGGTCCCTGCAGTCTAATTCACGGCGTGCATTTCCTCAGCTTCATAAAGTCGCGTCGTAAAGATAATGAACTTCCATCCTCAGGTGGCAAGCGAGCATCAAACATCCCAGCGCGCCACACCTCAAAATAGTCGCCGCCGCGTCAGCCCGGCCTCGAATTAACGACGCTTTCATCTTCGAGATTTATGCGCCCTCGCGCCGCCTAATGAAGTCGCCGGCAAGATTTTATTAGGAGGAGGCTCGTAGTGTTGCTTTAATTTAGGGGCGGTCTCCAACGTGATTGATCTGCGTCGTTACAAGGATCGTTTGCACCATTAGGATTTTGGATAGTTAATTACCTTTTATTGTCGTGCCTTTACTTTGAAATGTGACCTCGACGTGTGCGGAATATTCCAACTTATCCAATAAACCCCCTCATTTATTAATCAGTAGCATTGTTCTCGTAAAGTCCAAAAGTTGACTTTCTTCTTCCCTTTTGGAGTTAATGAGCGCTTAAAATTTCACCTTGTAAAGCTTTTAATTTGAAATCTGCTGGCAAATGCAAGTAAACAGGAAGTACATGTATTTACTTTATTTCAACAGTAATAAGATATCCTCTTTTAAAGATTAGCAACCGTTTATGTAGCAAATGTTTTTCAGTTAAAACATTTTTAAAAAGCTAGACAATTACAAAAAAAGTTAAAATATTAGGATAGAATAGAAATAATATATTTTTAATTATTAAACAAAATGAGCAGTGGAGATAAAGTAATATGTATAAGTAATATAAAACCTATCTTTAAAAAAAAATTGGGACTAAAAAGTCCCTATATGTTCTCCTTTTTACTTTTATTGATCATAAAACCTGCGATGAGGTGGCGACTTGTCCAGGGTGTACCCCGCCTTCCGCCCGATTGTAGCTGAGATAGGCGCCAGCGCCCCCCGCAACCCCAAAAGGGAATAAGCGGTAGAAAATGGATGGATGGATGGATGATCATAAAACATTTTACTATTAGTTTTTAATTGTCTTTGGCCTGTCTCCTCTCCACTCTGTCACACTCTTATATTCCAGACATAAAGTGTGTTAGAAATAAAAATACATCATTAACATTATTACATTCCAGAAATAAAAAGTCTTTTTTTTTTTTTTTTTGTACAGGTTTGATAATCCCTATAATTAAATGTATTTTTTAGGGAAGAGAGTTGTCAGGTTCGTCCCTGACAGTTTGGTTATGTTTTAGTTTTTTCTTCTGCATTTGTCTTTGTTTCCTCTGTGTGTGTAGTATTTCCTGTCAGCGCTCTTGTTTTGTCTGTTTCCTGTGTTTCATCCCTCAGTGCTGTGTCCCCTCAGCTGTGGCTGATTGGCACCTGGCCACACCTGGTGTCAATCAGCCAGCTGCTATTTGAACCTGCCTTCCAATCCAGTCTGGGGTGGATTATTGTCGTTGCTACCTGTCGTGTAGTGTATTGTCGTTTCTATATTGTCGCTCCTGACGTGTCGTTGCAGCGTAGCGGTAAGCTATATTTGGTAGCTTTGTGTAGCTTACTGTCTTTTGTTCCCTGCTTCCAGTTTTGTTTGTTCATAGCCTAGTTTGTTATCCACCTCGTGCGCGCTTTTTGTTGGTACCATTTTGTTTGTTTGTGTTCTAGTATTTCAATTAAATCTTGTTTTCCTGTTCAATGCCTGCCTCCTTCTCTGCATCTTGGGGTTCGTCACCAACTAACATATTAAAAAAATAAAAATAAATAAATAAATAACTCTCTCTCTCTATATATATATATATATATATATATATATACATATATATATATACATATATATATATATATATATATACATATATATATATATATATATATACATATATATATATATATACATATATATATATATATATATATATACATATATATATATATATATATATTATAGAACGTGTCTCTAATGACGCGCAGTACCTGACACGTCTGTTGTCCTCTACAAATACAGTTTGAATGAATAATGTGAGTTTTACAAAATTTAATCATTGGATTTTTACTAAAACAAACATAGTTGAATAATTAAATTTGAATAACGTGATTTTTACTCAAATAAAGTTAAATAATTACATTTAAATAATGTGAATTATAGTAAAATAAAGTTGAATAATTTAATTTATATGTGAATTTTACAAAAATAAGGTTTAACAATTTAATTTAAATAATGTGATTTGTATTTGAATAATGTTGAATGATTTGATTTAATAAGAATTTTACTCAAATAAAGTTGAATTTAATTTAAATGTGATTTTGAATAATTTAATTTAAATAATGTGAGTTTTAATAAAATAAAGTTATATAATTAAATTTAAATAATTTGATTTTTACTCAAATCAGTTTGAATAAAAACAAATAATGGGATTTTTAGTCAAATAAAGTTGAATAATTTAATTTAAATGATGTGAATTTTACTCAAAAAAAGTTGAATAATTTAATTTAAATGATGTAAATTTTATCCAAATAAAGTTGAATAATATGATTTAAATAATGTGATTTGTACTTAAAGTTGAATAATTTGATGTATTATGCATTTTACTCAAATAAAGTTTAATTTCATTCAAATCTGATTTTTACTCAATTCAAGTTTAATAATTGAATTTAAGTAATGTGTTTTACTAAGATAAAGATGAATAATTTTATTTTAAAAAATAATGTGATTTCGACTCAAATAAAATTTAATTGAATTTAAATAATGTGAGTTTTACTAAAATAAAGTTGAATAATTTAATTTAAATAATGTATTTTTTTACTAAAATAACAATTTTATTGAATTTAAATAATGTGATTTTACTCAAATAAATTTGAATAATTCCATTTAAATAATGTGATTTTTACTCAAATAAATTTGAGTAGTTAAATTTAAATAATGTGATTTTCGAGGGAGAAAAGTTGACATTTTTTTGAGGAAAAAGCATGTTTTAAGAATTATTTTTTTTGTTTTTTGTTTTTTTTAACAGAATAGAGTGTGTGTGTGTGTGTGGGTGTGTGTGTGTGTGTGTGCGTGTGTTTGTGTGTGTGTGTGTGTGTGTGTGTGTCTTTAGGGGTCATACTTCAAATAAAAAGTGAACTGAAGAAGTAATGAGAGATGAAATGATGAGGTGAGTGTGCTCATCATGCAGTCATGTCACATGTGCTCCAACATGTTAGTAATAATCCTCTCGCTAATCTGCAAATGGACTTTTTTATGCTCCTTCCCCTTTTTGTTGTTTCATGAGGACGTCATCCAGAGCTCACATTAATCATTCTAACCACATTTTGGGTCTCGTCGTTTTGCCAACATGTCTGATCCAAATCCCCCCCACGATCTCGCCCCCGCATTTAGCCTCGCCAAGCCAGCTGGTGGACATGCGGCGCCATTTTGGATCTATCTAATGGGAAATGTACAAACCCCGTTTCCATATAAGTTGGGAAATTGTGTTAGATGTAAATATAAACGGAATACAATGATTTGCAAATGATTTTCAACCCATATTTAGTTGAATATTCTACAAAGACAACATATTTGAACTGATAAACTTTTTTTTTTTGGCACATGATCATTAACTTTAGAATTTGATGCCAGTAAAATGTGACAAAGAAGTTGGGAAAGGTGGCAATAAATACTGATAAAGTTGAGGAATGCTCATCAAACACTTATTTGGAACATCCCACAGGTGTGCAGGCTAATTGGGAACAGGTGGGTGCCATGATTGGATATAAAAACAGCTTCCTAAAAAAATGCTAGGTCTTTCACAAGAAAGGATGGGGCGAGGTACACCCCTTTGTCCACAACTGCGTCAAATAGTCAAACAGTTTAAGAACAACGTTTCTCAAAGTGCAATTGCAAGAAAGTTAGGGATTTCAACATCTACGGTCCATAATATCATCAAAAGGTTCAGAGAATCTGGAGAAATCACTCCACGTAAGCGGCATGGCCGGAAACCAACATTGAATGACCGTGACCTTCGATCCCTCAGACGGCACTGTATCAAAAAACGACATCAGTCTCTAAAGGATATCACCACATGGGCTCAGGAACACTTCAGAAAACCACTGTCACTAAATACAGTCGGTCGCTACATCTGTAAGTGCAAGTTAAAGCTCTACTATGCAAAGCGAAAGCCATTTATCAACAACATCCAGAAACGCCGCCGGCTTCTCTGGGCCCGATATCATCTAAGATGGACTGATGCAAAGTGGAAAAGTGTTCTGTGGTCTGACGAGTCCACATTTCAAATTGGTTTTGGAAATATTCGACATCGTGTCGTCCAGACCAAAGGGGAAGCAAACCAATCAGACTGTTATCGACGCAAAGTTCAAAAGCCAGCATCTGTGATGGTATGGGGTGCATTAGTGCCCAAAGCATGGGTAACTTACACATCTGTGAAGGCACCATCAATGCTGAAAGGTACATACAGGTTTTGGAACAACATATGCTGCCATCTAAGCGCCGTCTTTTTCATGGACGCCCCTGCTTATTTCAGCAAGACAATGCCAAGCCACATTCAGCACGTGTTACAACAGCGTGGGTTCGTAAAAAAAAGAGTGCGGGTACTTTCCTGGCCCCCCTGCCGTCCAGACCTGTCTCCCATCGAAAATGTGTGGCACATTATGAAGCGTAAAATACGACAGCGGAGACCCCAGACTGTTGAACGACTGAAGCTCTACATAAAACAAGAATGGGAAAGAATTCCACTTTCAAAGCTTCAACAATTAGTTTCCTCAGTCCCCAAACGTTTATTGAGTGTTGTTAAAAAAAAAGGTGATGTAACACAGTGGTGAACATGCCCTTTCCCAACTACTTTGGCACGTGTTGCAGCCATGAAATTCTAAGTCAATTAGTATTTGCAAAAAAATATAAAGTTTATCAGTTTCAACATCAAATATCTTGTCTTTGTAGCATATTCAACTGAATATGGGTTGAAAATGATTGGCAAATCATTGTATTCCGTTTATATTTACATCTAACACAATTTCCCAACTCATATGGAAACAGGGTTTGTAGTTTCCCTGTGAAGCCTTGTAGAAGAAGCAGAACACTGACCAGTTTCTGGGTCCACAGAGAAGTACGGCTGGCCCTCCAGGATGCTGTACACCACCTTGGCGCTGTTCCCGTAGGTGGCGTCGTCTGCGTCTAAGGCCGTCACCTGGATGACAGACGTACCTGCAGAGAGGGAGCTTCTTGAAATTCTGTCCAATTGTATCTTTTTTGCTAATAGTTGATGATAAATGTTACATGCTAATTGTTGTGTTCTGAATGTTGATGCTAATTGCTGAATGCTAAATGTTATGTGCTAATTATTGTGTTCTGAATGTTGATGCTAATTGCTACGTGCTAAATGTTACATGCCAATTATTGCGTTCTGAATGTTGATGCTAATTGCTACGTGCTAAATGTTACGTGCTAATTATTGTGTTCTGAATGTTGATGCTAATTGCTACGTGCTAAATGTTACATGCTAATTGTTGTGTTCTGATTGTTGATGCTAATTGCTACGTGCTAAATGTTACAAGCTAATTATTGTGTTCTGAATGTTGATGCTAATTGCTACGTGCTAAATGTTGCATCCTAATTATTGTGTTCTGAATGTTGACGCTAATTGCTATGTGCTAGCTGTTACATCTTATTATTGTGTTTTGAATGTTGATGCTAATTGCTGCATGCTAAATGTTACATGCTTATTATTGTGTTCTGAATGTTGATGCTAATTGGTACGTGCTAAATGTTACGTGTTAATGGGTTCTGAATGTTGATGCCACCTGCTACATGCTAAATGTTACATGCTAATTATTGTGTTCTGAATGTTGATGGTAATTGCTACATGCAAAATTTTACATGCTAATTGTTGTGTTCTGAATGTTGATGCTAATTGCTCCGTGCTAAATGTTACGTGTTAATGGGTTCTGAATGTTGATGCCAGCTGCTACATGCTAAATGTTACATGCTAATTATTGTGTTCTGAATGTTGATGGTGATTGCTACATGCAAAATTTTACATGCTAATTGTTGTGTTCTGAATGTTGATGCTAATTGCTACGTGCTAAATGTTACGTGCTAATTATTGTGTTCTGAATGTTGATGCTAATTGCTACGTGCTAAATGTTACATGCTAATTATTGTGTTCTGATTGTTGATGCTAATTGCTACGTGCTTAATGTTACAAGCTAATTATTGTGTTCTGAATGTTGATGCTAATTGCTACGTGCTAAATGTTGCATCCTAATTATTGTGTTCTGAATGTTGATGCTAATTGCTATGTGCTAGCTGTTACACCTTATTATTGTGTTTTGAATGTTGATGCTAATTGCTACATGCTAAATGTTACATGCTAATTATTGTGTTGTGAATGTTGATGCTAATTGGTACGTGCTAAATGTTACATGCTAATTATTGTGTTCTGAATGTTGATGCTAATTGCTACGTGCTGAATGTTACATGCTAATTATTGTGTTCTGAACATTGATGCTAATTGTTAATGCTAATTGTTGATAATGATTGCTACATGCCAATTGTTAAATGCAAATTGTTACGTGCCAAATGTTACATGGTAAATGCTGCGTGCTGAATGTTGATGCTAATTGTTGATAAAAATTGTTGCATGCCAATTGTTAAATGCTAATTGCTACGTGCTAAATATTGATGCTAATTGTTGATAATAATTGTTACATGCCATTTGTTGAATGCAAACTGTTACGTGCTAAATGTTACATGTAATTGTCGCGTGCTCGTTGTTACATGCCAATTGTCTTATGCTAAATGATGATGCTAAGTATTACAGGCCTTACGTTGTAATTGTTATGTACTGAATGCTGATGATAATTGTTACGTGCTAATGGTTATGGGCTAAATGCTGATGATAATTGTTGCGAGCTAATTGTTGCATGCTAATTTTTCCGTGCTAAATGTTGATGCTAACTGTTGACAATAATTGTTACATGGTAAATAATATTGCTAATTGTAACAATATTATTGTGTGTGCTAAATAATATTGCCAATTATGTTAATTGTTACATGCTAAATAATATTGTGTGCTAAATGTGTGTGTGCTAAATAATATTGCCAATTATATGTTAATTGTTACATGCTAAATAATTTTGCTAATTGTAACAATATTATTTTGTGTGCTAAATAATATTGTTTTTTATAACATGTTAATTGTTACATGCTAAATAATATTGCTAAATGTAACATGTTAACTGTTACATGCTAAATACTATTACTAATTGTAACACTATTATTTTACGTGCTTAACAATATTGCTAATTATAATATGGTAATTGTTACATGCTAAATACTATTGCCAATTGTAACAATATTATTTTACATGCTAAATAATTTTGCTAATTATAATTTGTTAATTTTTACATGCTAAATACTATTGTTAGATCTAACAATATTTTTTTACGTGCTAAATAATTATGCTAATTCTAATATGTTAATTGTGACATGCAAAATACTATTGCTAATTGTAACAATATTATTTATGTGCTAAATACTATTGCTAATTATAATATGTTAATTATTACATGCTATATACTATTGCTAATTGTAACAATATTTTACATGCTAAAAATATTGCTAAATGTAACGTGCTGAATAATATTGCTAATTATAATTTGTTAATTATTACATGCTAAATACTATTGCTAGATGTAACACTATTGTTTAACGTGCTAAATAATATTGCTAATTATAATATGTTGATTGTTACATGCTAAATAATATCGCTAAATGTAACATGTTAATTGTTACATGCTAAAAACATTGCTAAATGTAACATGTTAACTGTTACATGCTAAATACTATTGCTAATTGTA
This sequence comes from Nerophis ophidion, assembly GCF_033978795.1. Taxonomy (NCBI): domain Eukaryota; kingdom Metazoa; phylum Chordata; class Actinopteri; order Syngnathiformes; family Syngnathidae; genus Nerophis; species Nerophis ophidion. The sequence goes on from NC_084625.1 coordinate 12,462,615, forward strand.
ACAATATTATTTTATTGGCTAAATAAAATTGCTCATTACAATATGTTAACTGTTACATGCTAAATACTATTGCTAATTGTAACAATATTATTTTACGTGCTTAATAATATTGCTAATTATAACATGTTGTTACATGCTAAATATGTTTGCTAATTGTAACAAAATTATTTGACGTGCTAAATAATATTGCTAATTATAACATGTTAATTGTTACACGCTAAATACTATTGCTAATTGTAACAATATTATTTGACGTGCTAAATAATATTGCTAATTATAACATGTTGATTTTTACACGCTAAATACAATTGCTAATTGCAACACTATTATTTTACGTGCTAAATAATATTGCTAATTATAACATGTTAATTATTACACACTAAATACTATTGCTAATTGTAACAAAATTATTTGACGTGCTAAATAATATTGCTAATTATAACATGTTAATTGTTACACGCTAAATACTATTGCTAATTGTAACAATATTATTTTATTTGCTAAATAAAATTGCTCATTACAATATGTTAACTGTTACATGCTAAATACTATTGCTAATAGTAACAATATTATTTTATGAGCTAAATAATATTGCTTATTATAACATGTGAATTGTTACACGCTAAATATTGTTGCTAATTGTAACAATATTATTTGACGTGCTAAATAATATTGCTAATTATAACATGTTGATTTTTACACGCTAAATACAATTGCTAATTGTAACAATATTATTTCACGTGCTAAATAATATTGCTAATTATAACATGTTAATTTTTACACGCTAAATACTATTGCTAATTGTAACAAAATCATGTGACGTGCTAAATAATATTGCTAATTATAACATGTTAATTGTTACACGCTAAATACTAATGCTAATTGTAACAATATTATTTTATTTGCTAAATAAAATTGCTCATTACAATATGTTAACTGTTACATGCTAAATACTACTGCTAATAGTAACAATATTATTTTACGAGCTAAATAATATTGCTTATTATAACATGTGAATTGTTACACGCTAAATATTGTTGCTAATTGTAACAATATTATTTGACGTGCTAAATAATATTGCTAATTATAACATGTTGATTTTTACACGCTAAATACAATTACTAATTGTAACAATATTATTTTACGTACTAAATAATATTGCTAATTATAACATGATAATTGTTACACGCTAAATACTATTGTTAATTGTAACAATATTATTTGACGTGCTAAATAATATTGCTAATTATAACATGGTAATTGTTACACACTAAATACTATTGCTAATTGTAACAATATTTTACGTGCTAAATAATATTGCTGGTTGTTCATGCTAACTGTTGCGTGCTAATGTTTACGTACTAAATGTGGATGCTGACTGCTACGTGCCAACTCTTACAGACTCAGGCTTGTCGTCAGGAGGCAACAAAATAAAAAAAATAGAAAAAAGGTATGATCCTTTGTGTTTGGTGGTGAGGCCAAGGTGGCGGAGTGTTGCCTCATTAAACCAACAGTCAAATCAAATGAGAGGGATTATTGAAGTGCGACGCAACGTGCTAACGATGCCTTGGAACCGGTATCGGCAAGCGGAATCAAATTGTTGGTACCACCAGGTGTGCAGATAATACTGTATCATCTCTTTCGGACTTATCAGGTCTTCACAGCCACGCCTTCTTCCCTCAAGTGGGGGATGAGGAAAACCGAATCCAGACCCGTTCTAGAGTAGACATTACAAGACGTTACACTGCAGTAGTGTAGAGACCACGCTGTGTTGTCTAGTCTAGAAGTAGTCATTAACATTAAGGTGGATGTAGGTTTTTGTTGTACCCTGCAAAGTGTTGATACTGTAAGTATTGTACTCATTACACACAAGCAGTTTGATTTTGACGAGCAGCTTGATTATTATTTTATTGGAGCTTCCACTTTTCACAATGTGCTAGCTTGCTGCTAATATCCATTGGCTTTGCTATTAATTGGCACAAATTAGCATTTGCAATTTTACATGGCGATTTTAACACCTTAAAATTTGGTGAAAAAAAATTGCTAATGCTAATGAGTGGCAATCAATAGCAAATTTGAAGGTGTTAAAATTGGCGTGTAAAATTGCTAATGCTAATTAGTGGCGATTATTAGCAAATTTGAAGGTGTTAAAATCGCCATGTAAAATTGCTAATCCATTGGCTTTGCTATTGATTGCCACTAATTAGCATTAGCAATTTTACATGGCAATTTTAACACCTTCAAATTTGGTATTGATTGCCATGAATTAGCATTAGCACATTTTTTCCACCAAATTTAAAGGTGTTAAAATCGCCATGTAAAATTGCTAATGCTAATTAGTGGCAATTAATAGCAAATTTGAAGGTGCTAAAATCGCCATATAAAATTACTAATCCATTGGCTTTGCTATTGATTGCCACTAATTAGCATTAGCCATTTTACAGGGCGATTTTAACACCTTCAAATTTGGTATTGATGTCCATGATTTAGCATTAGCAATTTTTTTTTCAACAAATTTGAAGGTGTTAAAATCGCCGTGTAAAATTGCTAATGCTAGTTAGTGGCAATTAATAGCAAATTTGAAGGTGTCAAAATCGCCATGTAAAATTGCTAATCTATTGTCTTTGCTATTGATTGTCACTAATTAGCATTAGCAATTTTACATGGTGATTTTAACACCTTCAAATTTGCTGAAAAAAAAAAAAAATGCAATGCTAATTAGTGGTAATCAATAGCAAATTTGTTGAAAGCAATAGCAAATTTGAAGGTGTTAAAATCTCTGTGTAGACTTGCTAATGCTAATGAGTGGCAATCAATTGCAAATTTGAAGGTGCTAAAATCGCCATGTAAAATTGATAATCCATTGGCTTTGCTATTGATTACCACTAATTAGCATTAACATTTTTTTTTTCACAATGTTTGAAGTTGTTAAAATCGCCATGTAAAATTGCTGATGCTAAGTAATGGCAATCAATAGTAAATTTGAAGGTGTTAAAATCGCTATGAAAAATTGCTGATGCTAATTGGTGGCAATCAATAGCAAATTTGAAGGTGTTGAAATCGCCATGTAAAATTGCTAATCCCCTGGCTTTGCTATTGATTGCCAGTAATTAGCATTAGCAATTTTACATGGCGATTTTAACACCTTCAAATTTGGTAAAAAAAATGCTAATGCTAATCAGTGTAAATATATAGCAAATTTGAAGGT
>NC_084625.1:12470822-12473322 GCF_033978795.1 Nerophis ophidion
ATAATAAATCATTTCCTTATCTTCACGCTGTGTTCCATCTCTGCTGCACCCACGAGGGAACGCAAACATCACCACGATGCCACCCAAGCGTCACAATCGTAAAACCTTGTAGCAGTGCAGGCAACATCTTTAGTGCCAAGATATAAGCCACACCCACTAGATTTTTCAAAAAAATAAGTTAATTCCAGATGTTATCTGGACAGGACTAACAGACCCAAATATATGTTACACAAAAATAATTCATAAATGCTTCTTTACATACCTCAATTGTTATATAAAATACTTAATCCAAATGGTTTCTGTAACAGGGCTGTAAAACGGGTGATCAAACAAAACAGAGGTAAACGTCATGGACCCACTAGCTGTGGGAGCTAGCTCTCCAATCAGCTAAACAGACTCAATAACTTCACGGTGACGTTTTGGTGAATTTAGGAATTTGACACAATATAAAACTAATGCCGATGTAAGTTAATAATACTAATACAGAAACACTTGTAAACATGTTAGCATATTAGATAACAGGGCAGTAAAACGGCTGATCAAACAAAACAGAGGCCATCGTCATGGACCAACTAGCTGCAGAAGCTAGCTCTCCCATCAGCGAAACAGACTCAATATCTTCACGGTGACGTTTTGGTGAATTTACGAATCTGACACAATATAAAATGAATGCCCATGTAAGTTAATAATACTAATACATAAACACTCGTAAACGTGTTAGCATATTAGATAACAGGGCAGTAAAAAAGCTGATCAAACAAAACAAAGGCCATCGTTATGGACCCAATAGCTGCGGAAGCTAGCTCTCCAATCAGCTAAACAGACTTAATAACTTCACGGTGACGTTTTGGTGAATTTAAGAATCTGACACAATATAAAATTAATGCCCATGTAAGTTAATAATACTAATACATAAACACTCGTAAACGTGTTAGCATATTAGATAACAGGGCAGCGAAACGGCTGATCAAACAAAACAGAGGTCATCGTCATGGACCAACTAGCTGCAGAAGCTAGCTCTCCTATCAGCTAAACAGACTCAAAAACTTCACGGTGATGTTTTGGTAAATTTACAAATCTGAAACAATATAAAATTAATGCCGATTTAAGTTAATAATTCGAATACAGAAACACTCCTAAACGTGTTAGCATATTAGATAACAGGGCAGTAAAACGGCTGATCAAACAAAACAGAGGTCATCGTCATGGATTCACTAGCTGCGGAAGCTAGCTCTCCCATCAGCGAAACAGACTCAAAAACTTCACGGGGACGTTTTGTCGAATTTACAAATCTGAAACAATATAAAATTAATGCAGATGCAAGTTAATAATACAAATACAGAAACACTCTTAAACGTGTTAGCATATTAGATAATGCTAACTTTAAAACTTTACGATAGCACAGAGATTTGCTTGAAAACAGACATCACCCATGGGATGGTTTAGTAAGTATGAAATGTTTTAGTTATATTGTAAAACTTACAAACGTGGCTTGGATAAATGAATGGAGAATCCAAACAAGCGGAACCACTATGGACGGCGGGTAGACAGAACAGCACTTCTACTTCCGGTTGAAAGCTCTATCCAAAAGATGGCGACATAGCACAAATGACAACATACATTTTCAGTGTCTTTGCTTGTTCCATTTACAAACTTTTCGTGTTTTTTTTTTAACTTTTAGATCAAGCCTCTGTGTGGGAAGACTTCATTTATTCATCTTAAGTCCCGCTGGTAGACATTTTCTGCTTACTCATCAAACGATTGAGGAAGAAGTCTTCGGACCACAGCAAGTTTTTTTTTTTCCTGGAAAAAGATACCAAAGCATACTTATTTCGCACACACGGCAAGCTGCTCTTTCGCCAAGCGTGTACTCTAAGTAGATTCATCCATCCATTTTCTACCGCTTGTCCTGGAGCCTATCTTACCTGCATTCGGGCGGAAGGCGGGGTAGACCCTGGACAAGTCGCCACCTCATCACAGGGCCAACACAGATAGACGGACAACATTCACACTCACATTCACACACTCGGACTAAAATAGTGTTGCCAATCAACCTATACCCAGGTGCATGTCTGTGGAGGAGGGAGGAAGCCGGAGTACCCGGAGGGAACCCACGCAGTCACGGGGAGAACATGCAAACTCCACACATAAAGATCCCGAGTGCAGGCTCGGACTCAGGATCTTCGTATTGTGAGGCAGACGTACTAACCCGTCTACCACCGTGCTGCACTGTAAGTATATATATATTTTTTCTATTATTGTAGCAATTAGTTGGTTAAAGTTAGGTTTTTTTGTGTGATTTCTGATCATTTGTGAGGGCACGAAAGGGGAATCTGTATGTTTTTGCATGTTGTTGTTGCTTTAGCTTGTTTAAAGGCCTACTGAAACCCACTACTACCGACCACGCAGTCTGATAGTTTATATATCAATGATGAAATATTAACATTAAAACACATGCCAATACGGCCTTTTTAGTTTACTAAATTGCAATTTTAAATTT
>NC_084625.1:12478322-12623322 GCF_033978795.1 Nerophis ophidion
TGAACATGAAATAATGTGAGGATACGTGTGCGTATGATCGATGGATGGATGACAAAGTGATTAAAGGATGAACAACAGGATGTTGGGATTGACAGAGGGATAAAAACAGGTGCTGTTGGATGGAGGGATGAATAACATTAGCTGAATAGATGAATAATGGCTCAAATGAATGAATGACAAAAAGATGAAAGGGTGCTGGATATGTAAATCCATGTATGAAAGGATGTGTTGATGAAGGTCAGATAGACTGATGAACAGGTGATGAGTGCATGATTTGACAATTGATGGATGAATCTGTGACGTGGTGAATGAATAGGTGTTGGACATTAAGAATGATGAAAGGATGATAGGCAGGAAGATGGCCGGATAGTGGGATGATGATGTCAATGGATGGCTAAGAATGTGGACAGGCATGAATGGATGATTACAGAAAGATAATGAAAATACTATAGATGAATGGAAACCCCAGTGAACGGATGAACATGAATGTATGCAAGGATAAGTGGGTGTGTGATTGATGGATGACAAATGGATTAACAGATGATGAATGGATGCATGCATACATGGATCAACACAGTAATGACAGGATGACGAAGAAGTGATTGACAAATGGATGAAAAAAGTACTGTTGCATGGAGGGATGAATGAAAGGGGGATGTATAATTAGACAAATGAATGAATCAGATGACAGGGTGATGGAAATGTCAATGTATGAAATTATGTGTTGATGAAGGTCAGATTAACTGATAAGCAGGTGGTGAGTGCATGAATAGGCAATTGATGGGTGTGTGACATGGTGAACAAATGGGTTTTGGACATGAAGATTGATGAAAGGAATAAGGATGGATGGATGGAAGATGTGTGGAAGGATGAAAGGCAGGTAGATGTGTGATGTTGAAAAAGACATGGATGGATGGGGAAAGAGGGATTATGTTTTCATTATCATTCTTGCATGGATGGATGGATGAATAGCAACACCAGTGAATGGAAGAACATGAATGTATGCAAGTAAAGGTGGGAGCGTGTGATGAATGGATGACAAAATGGATTAAAAGATGATGAATGGATACATGCATGAATGGATGAACACCTTAATGACAGGATTACAAAGAAGTGATTGAAAAATGGATGAAAAAAGTACTGTTGGATGGAGGGATGAATGAATGGAGGATGTATAATTAAGACAAATGAATGATATATGAAATGGTGATGGAAATGTCAATGTATGAAATGATGTGCTGATGAAGGTCCGATTAACTGATAAGCAGGTGGTGAGTGCATGAATAGGCAATTGATGGATGTGTGACATGGTGAACAATTGGGTGTTGGACATGAAGATCGATGAAAGGAATAAGGATGGATGGAAGATGTGAGGGAGAGTGAAAGGCAGGAAGATGTGTGATGTTGATAAATACATGAATGGATGAATAAAGAACGATAATGTTTTCATTATCGTTCTTGGATGGATGGATGAATAGCAACACCAGTGAATGGAAGAGCATGAATGTATGCAAGTATAGGTGGGAGCGTGTGATGAATGGATGACAAAATTGATTAAAATATGATGAATGGATACACACATGAATGGATGAACACCTTAATGACAGGATTACAAAGAAGTGATTGAAAAATGGAGGAAAAAATTACTGTTGGATGGAGGGATGAATGAATGGAGGATGTATAATTAGAAAAATGAATGATTGGATGAATGATATATGAAATGGTGTTGGAAATGTCAGTGTATGAAACGATGTGCTGTTGAAGGTCAGATTAATTTATAAGCAGGTGGTGAGTGCATGAATAGGCAACTGATGGATGTGTGACATGGTGAACAAATGGGTGTTGGACATGAAGATCAATAAAAAGGAATAAGAATCGACGGACGATGTGTGAAAGGATGAAAGGCAGGCAGATATGTGATGTTGATAAATACATGAATGGATGAATAAAGAACGATAATGTTTTCATTATCGTTCTTGGATGGATGGATGGATAGCAACACCAGTGAACGGAAGAACATGAATGTATGCAAGTATAGGTGGGAGCGTATGATGAATGGATGACAAAATGGATTAGAGGATGATGAATGGATGAACACCTTAATGACAGGATTACAAAGAAGTGATTGAAAAATGGATGAAAAAAGTACTGTTGGATGGAGGGATGAATGAATGGGGGATGTATAATTAAGACAAATGAATGATTGGATGAATGATATATGAAATGGTGATGGAAATGTCAATGTCTGAAATGATGTGCTGATGAAGGTCAGATTAACTGATAAGCAGGTGGTGAGTGCATGAATAGGCAATTATTGGATGTGTGACATGGTGAACAATTGGGTGTTGGACATGAAGATTGATGAAAGGAATAAGAATGGATGGACGATGTGTGAAAGGATGAAAGGCAGGTAGATGTGTGATGTTGATAAATACATGAATGGATGAATAAAGAACGATAATGTTTTCATTATCGTTCTTGGATGGATGGATGAATAGCAACACCAGTGAATGGAAGAGCATGAATGTATGCAAGTCTAGGCAGGAGCGTGTGATGAATCGATGACAAAATGGATGAAAGGATGATGAATGGATACATGCATTAATGAATGAACACATTAATGGCAGGATGGTGAAGAGGTGATTGACAAATGAATGCAAATAGGTACTGTTGGATGGAGGGATGAATGAAAGGAGGATGGACATATGTATAATCGGACAAATGGATGGATGACAGACGGGTGAAAGGTTGATGGATAGGTAAATGAATGAATGGAATGCAGTTGATGAGTGCATGAACAGATGAATGTATTACCTTGCCGACATACTGCAGGTCAGTTCCTGTGTACTCCTCCAACAAGAAGAACTGGTTCCACATCCACCCTCGCTTGGAGCGCCTGAGCGGCACCCCGTTGGCGTCCTGCCCCGTCAGGCCCGAGGACCCCTTGTGTCCCACTGCAGTCCTTCTTGGGGGTCTCAGCCCCAGGGCCGGCGAGCCCAGCTGGGCGGCGACGGCGGCCCACAGCGCCACGAGCACGCACACTCTCTCCATGGCAACGCGACCTCGAGGGTCTCGGTGCAGCCGCGGTCCTCCTGTCTCTGGCAGTCTGCGGGTCAGAGTGACCACTCGGTCTTCATGCTGGAGACAAGCAGGAAGGGTCTCGGCAACACCTGGAGGGAGCGAAAGCGGCCGAGAGTCAGGACAGTCGCGTGCAGGTGAGGAAAGTATTGCACAAAAACAAAAAAGTCTTAAATTGACTCTTTGTCTCAGCAGACGGCCAAACATTGCACAGAACAAAGTGTATCTTCTCACAGAGAATCCACATGTTGACTTGTTTTATGAAGTACCAATGCAAAATAATCAGCCATGGGGCCATAGAAAGTTGTGAGTGCCAGCACTTTGATCAAGAATGCGAGATTGATCGACCACCTATCAGTATCGGACGATTTTCGTGAAAAGTATACAATAGCCAATTTATGGATGACCCTACCCCAGCTGACAAGTGGCTCGAAGCTAATTATGTGTCTCTATACATGAAAACAAACATCTCCTTTACGGAATTTTTGTATGTATTTATTTTCATTTTAAGCAATTATCAAGCAGTATTGTCACTGGAGGACAAGGCTAAGCATGTTAGGCACCGAGAGCAGGCATGCTAATAGCTAAGCTAACTGCTAAACTAGCTTTAAACACAATATAACTGCTTAGTAGAGTTAAAGAAGTGTTGATGTAAGCATGCTAAAGCAAAAAGTAAGCAGTTATTGACAGGAAAACCGTGTTGCGGACGCAGGCTTGTCGTGCAACTCCACCGCTGCAGTGGCGAAAACGCCAGGAAAGAAGAACAAAAACTGGAATCCCCAGCCCAAAAAATTTTAGTTTTGACAAGTTCATGTAAGCCACGGTTGTGTGATAAGAAAATCAGGCCGCAGAGATAGCAATTCAATTATAAAAGTCAGGGGGATTCCGCTGCTACTTTGTCACCCTTTTGTGGACAGGATGAGCACTTTTTTAATGCTCTGAAATAAATTAAGCACAGATGACCCAATGCAAACAACCTTCCCTAGTCATGGTGGAACAAAAAAAATAACAATAATAACCAACACAAAATGCCAACATACATGGTCATGCATAACACAATATAACTCAATTTGTGGATTTTATAAAAAAAAATACAAAATAAAAATCAGAATTACACCCATTTAAAGCCATTACAAAGCATTATGGGAACATGTAAAAGACTATCGACAAAGTGATCCATATTTGGCACATTTTAGCTGCTTGATATGTCTGACTTCTGACTTTAAGGAGGTTGTCATGGAAGTAAACAAGCTAGGAGTCTAATTTCCACATACACTTAATAACCTATTCTATTAATTCAATATTTGATAAACAGTATATTATAATATCTACCTCACTAATTATGTATTTATTCAGTACGAAACACTGGTATCATATCTGTACATATTGTATCTGCTAATTTAGTTCTGTTTATATATATACATATACATATATATATATACATATACATATATATATATATACATATATATATATACATATTTATATATATATATATACATATATACATATATATATACATACATATATATATATATACATATATATATATATATATATATATATATACGTGTGTGTGTATATATTTGTGTATATATGTGTGTGTGTATATATGTATATATACACATACATACATAGTTACATATATATATACATATATATACACATACATACATACACACATACATATGTGTGTACAGTATATATTTATATACATATATACATACATACATATATACACATAAACATATGCATATATATACTATGCATACTTAAACTGTATAAATACATATATACACATACATACATACATATACACATATTGACACACACACACACACATATATATATATATATACAACAAAGCTATTATTATTGGCTGATGTCCAAAAAAATGTTTTTTCTCAAAGTGTTTCTTGCCATTTTACCAATTTTTGCAGGTGTTTTTTGGGAATGTGCCTAGGGCCAATGACAAACAAGTCACGGGGCACAAATGGCCCCCATGCTGCACTTTGGGCACCACAGCTGCAGAAACTAACTGTTAATGGCCACTATTCTCTTAGTACTTTAGTATACTTGTTGATCCGAGTCACATGGTGGTCTTACTGTACGTCAGCGCCTAAAGTAGTAAAATCAGCGGTTCACCTGACAGGTTTATCCGGCCTTGTTTTATCACATATTACTGCCCTTGCACATGTCAATGTTTACTTTTGTACATAAATCAACATCAATGAAAAAATCCATACTTTGGAGCAATGTTCACAGACTTGATTATTTGGCTTGTTGCAGCCAATAAATGATGATGATGATGACGTTGGGTTCTGTGATCTCAAAGATCGACTTGTCGATGGCGATCGACGGGTCGATATGGGATAATTGTCATGGCTGATTACCGGTGTATTGCTGGTACCAGGTGGTGCATATAAAACCGTAAGTGATGACGTGGTCCTGTGATTGACAGGCCTGTATCAGATCAACAATGTGTGCATGTACTATCTTTTGAAAGCATCTGCTGGCGCCCACGCTGTCATCAGGCGGCAGAATGACCACAGCAATGTCACGCTCACTTTAGGACCTGAAGATCAGTGTAGAGATTGTCCGCTAAATGACTGTTTGCCAAACACACAGGAGGAGGAGGAGGAGCCATCTAGGGCAAAAAGAGGACGCCCCGTTTGGTAAGCGGGGCATCAGCGGGCGCCCCTCGCTGGGCATGTTGGGAAATGAGGAAGTAGCATGACTTGCACGGAGGGTTGGAATCGGACAGACTAAAGTAAAGGAGCAATGAAATACACTATGTGCTATAATACACTATGTGCTGTAATACACTATGTACTATAATACAAAATGTGCTATAATACACTATGTGTTATAATACACTACATTAAGTGGTTTGTTCAGATAAATACATATCAAGGTCTCAATAGTACTTTAACCCAAGGGGGCGTGATAAAAACTGATGTCCCCTAAGAGAGGGCGTCAGGAAAAATTCTCCCCGAGGGAGGCTTGCTAAGAAAAATTACGTCCCCAACGGGGGGGCGTGATGAAAAATGTTGTCCCTTGGGGGTTGTGATAGAAAAATTATGCCCCCTTACCATTATGAAAAATTACCTCCCCAATGGGGAGCGTGATAAAAAATGATGTCCCCTAGTGGAGGGCGTCATAAAAAACTATCTCCCCTAGGGGAGCTTGATAAGAAAAATTATGTCCCCGATGGGGGGGGGGGCGTGATAAAAAAAGTGTGTCCCTTGGGGGTTGTGATAGAAAAATGATGCCCCCTAACAGGGACATTATGAAAAATGACATCCCCAATGGGGAGCGTGATAAATTATTTCCCCTAGTGGAGGGCGTCATAGAAAACTATCTTCCCTAGGGGAGCTTGATAAGAAAAAATATGTCCCCGATGGGGGGCGTGATAAAAAAAGTGTGTCCCTTGGGGGTTGTGATACAAAAATGATGTCCCCGATGAGGGGGCGTGATAAAAAAGTGTGTCCCTTGGGGGTTGTGATACAAAAATGATTCCCCCTAAGAGGGACATTATGAAAAATGACATCCCAAATGGGGAGCGTGATAAAAAAAATATGTCCCCTAGAGGAGGGCGTCATAAAAAACTATCTCCCCTAGGGGAGCTTGACAAGAAAAAATATGTCCTCGATGGGGGAGCGTGATAAAAAAGTGTGTCCCTTGGGGGTTGTGATAGAAAAATGATGCCCCCTAAGAGGGACATTATGAAAAATGACATCCCAAATTGGGAGTGTGATAAAAATATTATGTCCCCTAGTGGAGGGCGTCATAAAAAACTATCTTACCTAGGGGAGCTTGATAAGAAAAATTATGTCCCCGATGGGGGGGCGTGATGAAAAAGTGTGTCCCTTAGGGGTTGTGATAGAAAAATAATGCCCCCTAAGAGGGACATTATGAGAAATGACATCCCCAATGGGGAGCATGATAAAAAAATATTTCCCCTAGTGGAGGGCGTCATAAAAAACTATCTCCCCTAGGGTAACTTGATAAGAAAAATTATGTCCCCGATGGGGGGGCGTGATAAAAAAGTGTGTCCCTTGGGGGTGGTGATACAAAAATGATGTCCCCGATGGGGGGTCGTGATAAAAAAAGTGTGTCCCTTGGGGGTTGTGATGGAAAAATGATGCCCCCTAAGAAGGACATTATGAAAAATGGCATCCCCAATGGGGAGCGTGATAAAAAAAATATTTCCCCTAGTGGAGGGCGTCATAGAAAACTATCTTCCCTAGGGGAGCTTGATAAGAAAAAATATGTCCCCGATGGGGGGGCGTGATAAAAAAGTGTGTCCCTTGGGGGTTGTGATAGAAAAATGATGCCCCCTAAGAGGGACTTTATGAAAAATGACATCCCCAGTGGGGGGCGTGATAAAAAAAGGATGTCCCCTAGTGGAGGGCGTCATAAAAAACTATCTCCTCTAGTTGAGCATGATAAGAAAAATTATGTCCTCGATGGGGGGCGTGATAAAAAAAAGTGTGTCCCTTGAGGGTTGTGATAGAAAAATGATTCCCCCTAAGAGGGACATTATGAAAAATGACATCCCAAATGGGGAGCGTGATAAAAAAAATTATGTCCCCTAGTGGAGGGCGTCATAAAAAACGATCTTACCTAGGGGAGCTTGATAAGAAAAATTATGTCCCCGATGGGGGAGGGGGGGCGTGATAAAAAAGTGTGTCCCTTGGGGGTTGTGATAGAAAAATGATGCCCCCTAAGAGGGACATTATGAAAAATGACATCCCCAATGGGGAGTGTGATAAAAAAAAATGATGTCCTCTAGGGAAGGGCGTCATCAGAAATTTTATCCCCAGTGGGGCGTGTGATGAAAAATGATGTCCCCTAGGGGACGGCGTCATCAAAAATGTTATCCCCGAGGGGGCCTTGATAAGAAAAAAAGATGTACCCGATGGAGGGGTGATAAAAAATTATGTCCCAAGGGGAAGGGCGTCATAAAAAATTATCTCCCTGAGGGGGCTTGCTAAGAAAAATTATGTCCCCAACGGGGGGTTGTGACAGAAAAATGATGCCCCCTAAGAGGGACATTATGGAAAATTATGTCCCCAATGGGGAGCGTGATAAAAAACGATGTCCCTTAGGGGAGGGCGTGATCAGAAATGTTATCCCCGAGGGGGCTTGATAAGAAAAAAATTACGTACCCGATGGGGGGTGTGATGAAAAATGAATTCCACAGTGGGGAGCGTGATAAAAAAATGAGTGTAGAAAATGATGTCCCTTGGAGGGGGGAGGGGTCATAAAAATTGATGTCCTTGAGAAGGAGCATGATTGAAAAGTATGTACCCTATGGAGAGCGTGATGAAAAAATGGTTTCCCCATTGGAGGGCGTGATAACATTTTTGCCCCTGAGGGGGGTCGTAATGAAAAATGATGTCTCCTATGGGGAGGGCGTTATCAAAAATTATCTACCCGAGGGGGCTTGATAAATAAAATTATATACCTGATGGGGGGTGTGATGACAAATTAAGTCCCCAATGATGTCCCTGAGGTTGTGTGCATACAGAAATGATGTCCCTTGGGGGGTGGAAGGGGTGGGGTAGTAGATAAAGTATGCCCCAAGGGGGATATAATGAACAATAATGTCCCGTATGGGGAGCGTGATAAAAAATGATGTCCCCAAGGGTGAGTGTACCGGAAATTGGTACAGGTATCGATACCCAGGTACCGGAAATTGGTACAGGCATCGACTCTCAGGTATCGGAAATTTGTGAAGGCATCGACTCTCAGGTATCGGAAATTGGTACAGGCATCGACTCTCAGGTATCGGAAATTTGTACAGGCATCGACTCTCAGGTATCGGAAATTTGTGAAGGCATCGACTCCCAGGTACTGGAAATTGGTACAGGCATCGACTCCCAAGTACCGGAAATTGGTACAGGCATCGACTCCCAGGTACAGGTATCGATACCCAGGTACCGGAAATTGGTACAGGCATCAACTCCCAGGTGCCGGCAATTGGTACAGGCATCGACTCCCAGGTGCCGGCAATTGGTACAGGCATCGACTCCCAGGTACCGGCAATTGGTACAGGCATCGACTCCCAGGTACCGGCAATTGGTACAGGCATCGACTCCCAGGTACCGGCAATTGGTACAGGCATCGACTCCCCGGTACCGGCAATTGGTACAGGCATCGACTCCCAGGTACCGGAAATTGGTGCAGGCATCGACTCCCAGGTACCGGAAATTGGTGCAGGCATCGACTCCCAGGTACCGGAAATTGGTACAGGCATCGACTCCCACGTACCGGAAATTGGTACAGGCATCGACTCCCAGGTACAGGTATCGATACCCAGGTACCAGAAATTGGTACAGGCATCGATTCCCAGGTACCGCAAATTAGTACAGGCATTGACTCAGAGATATCGGAAATTGGTACAGGCATTGACTCAGAGATATCGGAAATTGGTACAGGCATTGACTCAGAGGTATCGGAAATTTGTACATGCATCGACTCTCAGGTATCAGAACTTTGTACAGGCATCCACTCTCAGGTATCGATACCCAGGTACCAGAAATTGGTACAGGCATCGATTCCCAGGTAACGGAAATTGGTACAGGCATGGACTCCCAGGTACTGGAAATTGGTACAGGCATTGACTCCGAGGTATCGAAAATTTGGACAGGCATTGACTCCGAGGTATCGGAAATGTGTACAGGCATCGACTCCGAGGTATCGGAAATGTGTACAGGCATCGACTCCCAGGTACCGGAAATTGGTGCAGGTATCGATTCCCAGGTACCAATTGGTACAGGAACCGATTCCCAGGTACCAGAAACTGGTACCCGTGCCTAGTTAGAACTTTAATGGCTACAAACGGATAAAGAACACAAAGGGTGGAAAAAAGCGACGCCCCCGGCGACACACGCTGATTCTGCTACTTTACAGAGGACCGAAGCTCACGTATCCGTGGCAACAGTGTTGACCGCTGACCACACGTTCCATCAACGATGTTATTTATTTATTTATTTTTTTTTTTGTAAATCCTTCGCAAGCAAGCTGGAAGAAGTTTTTGACAGCGGGCGGCTCGGCGAGCGTGAAGGAGAGGCGGAAAAAGGTCCTGTCAGCAGTCCATGGGGGACAGGAGGCCATCCATTACTGCTACCTGTCTCTTTGAGGCAGCTCGGCCGTGCCCTGATTTCCCCTTATGAGGCAAATTGAGCCCCCCCACCCCCTACTTTGCTTCATATGCATTACGGCTTGGCTTTGCGCTGAAAGCCACTCACTTTGCATGTGTCCTCTGCCTGGATCAGCAGGCACTGCGGTGGGAAAAAGAGAGAGAGAGAAAAAAAAAAGGAAGAAAGCCGGAGCGCGGGGTCAGTGGAGGCGCCGCTGATGGAGGCAGGTGAAAGTGAGACGGACTGTCAGGCTGCTTAATAACGTCCGTGGAGGAAAGGACTCTGACCACGGCGCTGCGCTCGGCAAGCCGCAACTGCACCTCCGCTTCCGAGCTTCCTTTTCCAAATTCACTAAGCGACCGCGTGATCCTCCTCCTCCGCCGCCCGACTTTATGAATTTACTTAATTGACGCCGGCGAGGAGCATTGGGGACTTTGAGCTATTGATTAGCTGTAGGCCTCGACGTGCTTGGAAATACCACCGTGTCCCTGTGGGACGGGGGACGGGGGGATGGGGGGAAGGGGCTCATGAAGCGCTCTACCTCCAGTCTCCCGGCGATGGCAAGTCGGCCTTTTCAATGGATTTCTTCATAATGTCACCGCGGAAAGCTAATGCCTCCGCTGTACGGAGGGCTCACGGGTCCCCCGGGAGCGCTCGCCCCCTTGACCACATTTGTCATAGCCTGGAAGCCATTTTGTGCCCCCCACCCCACACCCTACACCCGCCACCATTATTCTCCTGACCACGGCCGGGAATAAAGACACCGGAGGTTTTCATTTTGTGTGGGGAGGGGGGGGGGGGGGGGGGGGGGGGGGGTACTGTCACGGTCCGTTAAGAAAGCTGCGGTGTGGACAAAATGCCTGCCGTGCTACATTTGTCCCGTGCCGGAGCGGAGGAAGATGGAGGGAGACTGGAAGGACGCTTATGTGACGGCGGTGGCCCCCACGCACTCGAGTAATGGCACATTCAAGGGAGGAAATAGTGGACTCGTCCTCCTGGGTTCAGACCGTCCACAAGGACCTGGGAGCACGAGGAAAAAAAATGGAGTGCTCGGGGCGCCAGCCCCCCCGTTTGCCAGGGTCCCGCTCCGCGTCCGACCGCGTGCCCATTGGTCCGTGAGCGCGCGCTGCTTGTGTCACCGAATCAATCGTTGCCGTGACGACCGGCGACAATGACTGCATGCGGACTGGATGACAGAATGTCCCCCGCGTTGAAAAGAGCCGTTTGTGGAAAAGTAGGACACGGACTTGTGATTTTATTCACTGATGCTCCATTTTATTTTTTGGATTATTCAACTTAATTGGCAAAACTTAATAGCGTGGCTCAGTACGCTGGTCCGGAACACAAATAAACATACACACGGCGCGCAATAACGCATAAATTAAGGACTTGATTGGGTCTTTTTTGGTTCTTACCTCATCCTTCACTTAAACCGTGAGTGAAGAAAGCCCTTCCAACCTAAAAAAAAAGTTAAAGGGGACCACTGATAGTCACACACACACTAGGCGTGGTGAAATTACCATCTGCATTGGACCCTTCCCTTTGTTCCACCCTCTGAGAGGTGAGGGGAGCAGTGAGGGGCAGCGGTGGCCACGCTCGGGAATCATTATTGTTGATTTAACCCCCAATCCCAACCCTTGACGCTGAGCATTTTAATAATCTTTGGTATGACTAGTGTGTGTGTGACTATCAGTGGTACTTTGGGGTTGCCCACATACGCGGTCCTCTCCAAGGTTTCTCATAGTCATTCACATCGACTAGTTTCTTGAGGAAACTAAAATATAAAACATGTTTTAAGTTATTTGTATTTCAATTATTTTATTTATTACGTGTTCATTCATAGTTTTGATGCCTTCAGTGACAATCTATAATGTAAATAGTCATGAAAATAAAGGAAATGCATTGAATGAAAAGGTGTGTCCAAACTTTTGGGCCTATACTGTACATATACATATATATGCACATACATATACAGATGTATATATACATATACATACATGTGTGACTTTTTTGCTTTACATTGCACAAAATATGCTTCTGTGTGCGAACCATTTACATGACGTCTTGTTCTGTACACAAGGGCATGGTAATTTTGAAGAGGCGGGGCCTCCCACGTCACATCCTGTTTACAAAGTCCATTACTCAGTCGTCACATCTCAGTGCTTCGCCGTGTGTTTCTTTTCTCGCCATTCACCAACTTTTGTCCACTTTGCATATTCAATACGGGTCCAAAAGGCCAACAAACCAGCCTAGGAAGAAGGAGGGATTTGCTGTGGACTTAAAAATGCCTATTTGTGAGGAATTAGGCAGTGGTGCAAACATTGCGGATTTTGCTCGCAAATACGGAAGAAACAAGTCCACGGTTACAACCATTAAGGACGTTTATGTGGTTGCTGACTTTGCCAAAGGGGTAAACCATCTTTGCAAGGACGGAGAGTAACTGCAAGACCAGGTGGAAAAACAATTGCTTGTGTGGATTGATGAAAAGCCGCTAGCGGGGATGGCATCTCTGAGGTCATCATTTGGCAAAAAAAGCTCACCATTTATGTATTTGGTCGTTCGGTACTCAGAATCAGAATCAGAAATACTTTATTAATCCCCGAAGGGAAATTAAAATTTTCAGCACAATCCCATTCAAGATCAGACAAACATTACAGGGAGACAGAACAGGATCGCTGACAGGTCTGACAACTTCCGCCCCCCCAACTGATAAGGTACGCTCAAGTTTGATATAATGTGGTCGTTGGGGTCCATGAAAAACCCATTGTGTTATTCCAGACTCTGCGTTATATAGAAATCCCTATTTTTCCTTTTGAAAGAAGACTGTACAATTAAATGATCCTTGACCCGCTGCAGTTGGTTTGGCTGTGCTCCTAAACGCTGCACTTATATTTTGTGTGCACTTAAATATTTCACAGCCTTTAGCTCGTTAGCTCGTCTTAAAGGCCTACTGCAACCCACTACTACCGACCACGCAGTCTGATAGTTTATATATCAATGATGAAATATTAACATTGCAACACATGCCAATACGGCCTTTTTAGTTTACTAAATTGCAATTTTAAATTTAGCGGGGAAGTATCATGCTAAAACGTCATGGTATGATGACACGTGCGTGTGACGTCACGCGTTGTAGAGGACATTTTGTTCCAGCACCGTTCCCAGCTTTAAGTCGTCTGTTTTCATCGCATAATTCCACAGTATTATGGACAAATGTGTCGCTGAATCTTTTGCAATTAGTTCAATGAATAATGGAGACGTCAAAGAAGAAAGCTGTAGGTGGGAAGCGGTGTATTGCGGCCGGCTTTAGCAACACAAACACAGCCGGTGTTTCATTGTTTACATTCCCGAAAGATGACAGTCAAGCTTTATTATGGAACAGAGATGTCAAGAGAACACGGTCGGATTGGACCACACGCACAAACTACAGTGTATTATGTGTATTAATAAAACACATTTTACCATTCTGTATTCTGAAGGCGATTTATGTTGTGTGCTACTCCAGCATCAATACCCGCAGCGTCCTCCTGACCATCAGCGTCGGGTTCAAAGCGGTATGGCTCTATCCTTTGTTGCGGTTGGGCCTAACCGAGTGGTCCTGCCACCCCCACGGCTGCCACGGCACCTCTCACAACATCTTCCCTATCTGAATCGCTCCCACTGCCCTCTTGTCCTTTTTTTTTTTCTAGTCCTTCACTCTCACTTTCCTCATCCACAAATCTTTCATCCTCACTCAAATGAATGGGGAAATCGTCGCTTTCTCGGTCCGAATCGCTCCCGCTGCTGGTGGCCATGATTGTAAACAATGTGAGGATGTGAGGAGCTCTACAACCCGTGACGTCACGCGCACATCATCTGTTACTTCCGGTACAGGCAAGGCTTTTTTTTTTGTGACCAAAAGTTGCAAACTTTATCGTCGATGTTCTCTACTAAATCCCTTCAGCAAAAATATGGCAATATCGCAAAATACTCAAGTATGACACATAGAATGTACCTGCTATCCCCGTTTAAATAAGAAAATCTCATTTCAGTAGACCTTTAAACTCCATCACACCGCCATGTAAACGGGCAAAAATTTGGGGTCCGTGGCACGATCAGAAAAAAAAAATAAATAAAGAGGAAAACTTATCGGCATGAAGTGCTGCCACGCAAAACCCAAATAAACATTTTGAAAATGAAGACTACAATTCCTCCAATTGGGTGAATATCTACACTGGGGCTGCGCGATATATCGATATACTCGATGCATATCGCATATTTGTCTCTGTGCGATATAGAAAATGACTATATCGTGATATTCCGAGTATACATTCTCACGCAGTTGCTTTTAGCTGCGGGCATTACACTACAGGCGTTTCCCCACTCTTTCTTGTCTCTCTTTCTCACAGAGAAGTAAACCAAGCACACTTTCTTACATACGTCACACACTCCCGCGTAGCAGAGAGGTAGCGACACGGCAACATTAGCTGTGAGGCTAGCGGTGAGGTGCGAGTGGTAATACAAGAGAGAGAAGGTGCGGATCTGGCAACAAATGAAGGAAAAATAATTAATTCCCAAGAAAAACAGCACGGGGTCCATCGTCCGGCGGTGGTTTGGCTTCAAACGGGAATATGTTCAACATTTATGCGGCAAAAGTGTTGCTACAAAAAGTAGCATCATTTGAAAAGTCACCCGTTAGAGAATAAGGAGTACTTGAAACTCCGCATGTCAACATCTCTGTTCGGTGCCACCCCCACAAAATACAGAAATAACTATTTCCAGATCAACTCCGTATGAAAAAAAAGGAGATAACGTCCGCAGGAACCGATTATTCAGCTCATTTTTATTCAACACTTATTGAAATATCCTGTGTGATATCATGCACAAAAGTGCACTTTATTTGTTTTTGACTATTTTAGTATCGTTCTGTACAAAAAGTGCACTTTAATTTAGTGTTTTGATATGTCATCTTAGTGACATCATGCACAAAAGTGCACTAATAGCTTGTTTTAAAAATGTCTCAGACAATCTTGCACTTTCTGTTTTGGAAATGACATGAATGTTTGTGTCACTGCTTGAAAACTTTTTAATAAAGACAATTTTGGTAAATTGATTTAGTTGTGGTTTCCCTCTCTGCATGAAGGTTGAAAAAAAATGAGCATATATTAATGCAGTATGAAGAAGAATGTTTTAATGTAGACACATAGAATCATTATGCATCAAGTGTTCATTCAAGGCTAAGGCAAAATATGGAAATATATATTGTGTATCGTGACATGGCCTAAAATAATCGAGATATCAAAAAAAGGCCATATCTCCCAGCCCTACTCTACATTATATATTACCTTTAGATACATTCTCGTCTACCAACATGTCTTTTTGACACTTACATGTCACATTAGTAGATACTTTACTAACATCATTATAATAAAAAATATATTTCAGAAAACATTTCCCAATTGGCAACACTATCCTGTAGCCACGCCCCCTAGGGTAATATACTTCCTATGTTGTGACGTTTGGCTGGCATCGTGGTGTGGTTTGTTGTTCTCTCGTGGATTCAGTCGGAGAATGGACACAGCGTGAAGGTAAGAATGATAATTTATTTATAACTACAAAAACAAACTAAGAACAGAAATACTTGCACAAAGGCACGGCAGACAAACCAACAGAACTAGCATGTGAGCTAGAAAGAACGAAAGACGCTATCATGTGAGCTAGGGAAATAAACAAATGAATAGCTTGGAAGCTAACAAGTACAAAAGTCGCTTTACCACGATCGGGGATAGCGACGTCACATGTTGCATTGAAAGCAAGTTTATACTGCGAGACCGAAGGTACAAAAAGGGCAGGCTTAAATAGAGGGAATAATCACAAAGCAGGTGCGTGTGAAAAACAAAAGGCAGGTGACACAAATGGGTAACTATGGAAACAGAACAAACCGGAAGTGCCACCAGGAACTAAGGAAGACAAACTAACCAGATGTAATACAGAACAGAACAAAACCAGAATATGCCATGATCCAAGTAGCGGATCATAAGAGTTGTGACCTCTGTTTACATCCGTCAGGTTAAAAATAAACCTTCTCGCTGGCTACTAATAAATACACTAGAACTGCAACTGGTTCGGAAGTAACAGTGTTTGGATTGTAATCGTCCAACTATAATTAGCGGGAAAATAGACAGCCATTAACGTTGTGGCACGGCGAGCAAACGTGGGCGACGACAAGTAAGCTAGCTAGATCATGCTAACTGGCGTGCTAGTTTCGGCGCTACTGCAACTCAGTGCTGCATTTATGCAAGAGGAACAATGAGTAACATCTTCAGCAAATTTTGTTTAGACCCTATTTTTGTCATATTTTGACGCAATTTGTCAAGTTTTATTTTCATCCTGTCCTAAATCATATAATTGATGTAGATCAAGAGTCTCGAACTCTTGTCTGGGTGAGGCTGGGCCGCAAGTAATTATTAAAAAAAAAAAGGTTGCATACTCCTCAGCATGTTTAGTTGTATAATGACGTTTCAAATTGTATCCCTCGTGCAAATAGGACACGTCGGGGAGGCCCTGTGCTCAACAAAGAAATATTGCATCCCCCACTTTTCCTGGAGTTGTCTTTGCTCAACACTAACCTTTCTCTTCATTGCAGGCTTTGAATAAGACGTGTTTGGGGTTGTGGAATATATTTGTATTCAGCCAACACACGCAAAATAATGTTATTTCCGCAATGTGTGTTGTGATCCGTTGCCCGGATCATGTTTCGATGTAGATTTTTGAGTCTTTTAGTGTTTTTTGGACTCATTCAGTTCCGGTTTGTGCTCCTCTGTTTGTTACCATAGTAACGTATTATTTTCACCTGCCACGAGTTCCAGACGCACACATGTTGTGGTTAATCACTGTCTCGATTTAGTCCGGCCTCCTTTGTTCATTCTGTCTGGTTTCGTAGTTTGTGTTCGCACAACCGTGACGACTTTGATTCCCGTTACTGGTTACCAGTTCTGTACTTGCTAGCTTACGCTTTATGCCTTTGTTTTGCTAGCTTCCATGCTAATTCCTTTGTTATTTCTCTAGCTTCCATGCTAGCTCTTTTAGCTGGTTTCGTACAGTGACGGCTGCGTGGCGTTGTGATGCAGAGTCGTTCTCTCAGGGATGCAGTCCGGCACGGACATAGCGTGAAGATAAGAAACAATTTATTTAAAAAATAAAACAGACTTTGTCAAAACGAACAGAACTAGCATGGGAGCTAGAAAAATCCAAAAGAGCTAGCATGGGAGCTAGAGAAATAAAAGAATTAGCATGAAGCTAGCAAAACAAAGGCATAGCGCGGAAGCTAGCAAGTACAGAGCTGGTAACCAGAAACG
This sequence comes from Nerophis ophidion, assembly GCF_033978795.1. Taxonomy (NCBI): domain Eukaryota; kingdom Metazoa; phylum Chordata; class Actinopteri; order Syngnathiformes; family Syngnathidae; genus Nerophis; species Nerophis ophidion. The sequence continues at coordinate 12,495,886 of NC_084625.1, forward strand.
GGAATCAAAGTCGTCACTGTTGTGCGAACACAAACTACGAAACCAGACAGAATGAACAAAGGAGGCAGGCTTAATTCGAGAAAGTGATTAACAACAACAGGTGTGCGTCTGGAACCCGCGGCAGGTGAAAATAATACGTTACTATGGTAACAAACAGAGGAGCACAAACCGGAACTGAACAAGCCCAAAACCAACTGGAAAACACTAAAAGACTCAAAAATCTACATCAAAACATGATCCGGGCAGCGGATCACAACGATGTGTGTCTCTCCGCTTTTCCTCCCTACAACAAGATGCTGGACGGTGGATAGTAGCGAGCGCAAAAAAGTGACGGCTCACAGAGTGTTATCCGGCGTCATATAGAAATATATGTAGTGATCATCGTGTGAGGCAATGCAAATTAAACAATAATAAAAAACAAATAACGGTTTGAATTGTTCCAGGTTGTCGGGGAGGGTTATTACTGACGGAAAGGTGTCGCGGTATGACTGTAGCCAGGCACGTAAGAAAACCCTCGTCTCCATGGCAACGTCTCTGTCGCTTTCACTCATTTGCCGCTTTTCCACTAATGCAGAGGTAGGCAACCCAGAACATTGAAAGAGCCATTTTGGACCCAAATAACACAACGCTGTCAAGCGCCATTCATATAAAACTTGCGGACCGCACTAACATTAAACTTTCATATTAAGGCGGGGGCCGCAAAATAACATCTCGCGGGCCGCAATTGGCCAGCGGGCCGCGTGTCTGAGACCACTGATGTAGATGATCATATCTGCTGTACAGATGTACTTTAGAAAAGAGAAGTGTTGGATACTTCTATACTTAGTTGTATCTGACTTGATAAAATGGATTTATATTATTATTTGGTGCGGCCGGACCCAAACAGGAAGGGGATAGAAAGAGAAAAAAGAAAGACAGAGGGGGAAATTGTGGGGACAAGAGGGGGATGAGACAGAGACAACAAAAACAATAATTAACAAAACAACATGTACAAAGAAAGGAAAAGTGATGGCAGAAAAGCAGTTAGCAAAGTAAATATTAAAAACACAGAAATGACAACGAACATTATTACACTACCAATGGAGCGATACCAATAGAAATAGCACTATTGATAATGAATAATAAAAATAATTACCTCCATTATCAACAATATTGTTTCGTCTGGGTCGTATTTTACTCTGTGGATCGTTCTTCCAAGATGCCGCAAGAACTCCGGAGGCAAGGTGCAGGAAAGACAGTGATTCATTGTCCATAAATCGGTCAACGTACCAACAAACAAAACTTCAGCAAGTGTGCCGATAGCGCGAGGAGCTAAGGCGAAACTTAGCACACAAAAGCATTAGTGACAAACATAATGTCGCACAAAGAAAACAAGACAGCCAGACCGAGTGTGGCGAAAGGCAGGAATAAATAGCTTGGTAAATAGCAGGTGAGCGTCCCGAACACTAATCAGAGGCAGGTGAAAATAATCAGCACCCATGACAGCCAAGAAACACAAACCCAGGAGTGCTGAAACGGAACTAAGGGAGTCTTAAACTAAACAGCTCATTTGTTGTTTCATCTGACATCACATGGACAAAGATGAGACCTTCTGGAGGAAAGTTCTGTGGTCAGATGAAACACAAATGGAGCTAATTTGGCCCAGCAATACGTTTGGAGGAGAAGAGATGAGGCCTTTAATCCCAGGAACACCATTACTACCGTCAAGCATGGTGGTGGTAGTATTATTCAATGTTTATCAATCAATGTTTATTTATATAGCCCCAAATCACAAATGTCTCAAAGGACTGCACAAATCATTACGACTACAACATCCTCGGAAGAAGCCACAAAAGGGCAAGGAAAACTCACACCCAGTGGGCAGGGAGAATTCACATCCAGTGGGACGCCAGTGACAATGCTGACTATGAGAAACCTTGGAGAGGACCTCAGATGTGGGCAACCCCCCCCCCCTCTAGGGGACCGAAAGCAATGGATGTCGAGCGGGTCTAACATGATACTGTGAAAGTTCAATCCATAGTGGCTCCAACACAGCCGCGAGAGTTCAGTTCAAGCGGATCCAAGACAGCAGCGAGAGTCCCGTCCACAGGAGACCATCTCAAGCGGAGGCGGGTCAGCAGCGCAGAGATGCCCCCAATCAATACAGGCGAGCGGTCCATCCTGGGTCCCGACGAGCGGTCCATCATGGGTCTCGACTCTGGACAGCCAGTACTTCATCCATGGTTATCGGACCAGGCCCCCTCCACAAGGGAGGGGGGGACATAGGAGAAAGAAAAGAAGCGGCAGATCAACTGGTCTAAAAAGGAGGTCTATTTAAAGGCTAGAGTATACAGATGAGTTTTAAGGTGAGACTTAAATGCTTCTACTGAGGTAGCATCTCGAACTGTTACCGGGAGGGCATTCCAGAGTACTGGAGCCCGAACGGAAAACGCTCTATAGCCCGCAGACTTTTTTTCTCTTGGCCTGTTTTGTTGCCAATGGAATTGGTGCTTTACAGAGAGTGAGTGGGACTATAAAAAAGGAGGAATACCTCAGAATACTTCAGGACAACCTAAAATCATCAGCCCGGAGGTTGGGTCTTCCAACAGGACAATGACCCCAAACACACTTCAAAAGTGGTGAAGGAATGGCTATATCAGGGTTTTAGAACGGCCTTCCCAAAGTCCTGACTTAAACGTGTGGACAGTGCTGAAGAAACAAGTCTATGTCAGAAAACCAACACAATTAGTTGAAGTGCACCAATTTTTTCAAAAGGAGTGGTCAAAAATGCAAGCAGAACTTGCCAGAAGCTTGTGGATGGCTACCAAAAGCGCCTTATTGCAGTGAAACTTGCCAAGGGACATGTAAGAAAATATTAACATTGCTGTATGTATACTTTTGACCCAGCAGATTTGCTCACATGTTCAGTAGACCCGTAATAAATTCATAAAAGAACCAAACTTCATGGTAAATAGATTATACTTGTAGAGCACTTTTCTACCTTTAAGGCACTCAAAGCGCTTTGACACTATTTCCACATTCACCCATTCACACACACATTCACACAATGATGGAGGGAGCTGCCATGTAAGGTGCTAACCAGCACCCATCAGGAGCAAGGGTGAAGTGTCTTGCTCAAGGACACAACGGACGTGACTAGGTTGGTAGAAGCTGGGGATTGAACCAGGAACCCTCAGGTTGCTGGCACAGCCACTCTCTCAACGCCGTCCCGTTCAAGAATGTTTTTTTTGTGACCAACAATTATGTGCTCCAATCACTCTGTCACAACAAAATAAGAGTTGTAGAAATCATTAGTAACTGAAGACAGCCATGACATTAAGTTATTTACCAGTGTATGCAAACTTTTGACCAGGACTGTATGTAATGAGTTTAGGTTTGAATTGTCCATCTTCGTTCTATTCTGTGTCACTATCTTTTTTGGACATTACTACTTGCCGTAGTTTGAAGCAATGCATGATGGGAATCCGGATGTTGTGTGTCAGTGTATTAACGTGCCTGCTGGAAGAAACACATGCTGAGCTGCCTACTTTATGGGTTACAGATAGGGGTGTAACGGTACGTGTATTCTTATTGAACCGTTTCGGTACGGGAGTTTCGGTCCGGTTCGGAGGTGTACCGAACAAGTTTCCACACAGACATATTAAGTAGCGTACCGCACAATGTGTAAACAATGCACACCGAGGCACAACACACGGCATGGGCTACGATAGACTGGCCATACCTCCTCTTTTCAGCGGATATGTCCTCGTTTGCAGGGCTGTCCGGGTGGAGTTTCTTAAATGCCTCCAATGTCCGGCATTTTAAGTTAGGGTTGCGTGTATTTTCAATGTACGTTCAGGGTTAAGAAGGGGTTAAAAACAGAACAAATTGTGCACGCAGAGACAGAGAGCGAGAGAGTTATGATAAACGCCAGGCTCTGCTTTTTATCCATAGATTAATCAGATTTTATTTTTTATCATCTATAGCAGGGGTGCCCACAGCTAATATTTTAAAGGCCCACGGCACATTCTAAAAATACTATTAAATTACACAAAAACATAACAAAAGTGAAATAAAAAAGCTTAAAGGCTAAATGTAATTTGGAAAAAGTTTCAATGTTGACTAATAGAACAAAGCTGTTTTTTTTCTTTCAATCAATCAATCAATGTTTATTTATATAGCACTAAATCACAAGTGTCTCAAAGGGCTGCACAAACCACAACGACATCCTCGGTAGAGCCCACAAAAGGGCAAGGAAAAACTCACACCCAATGGGACGTCGGTGACAATGACAATGGTGACTATGAGAAACCTTGGAGAGGACTGCATATGTGGGCAACCACCCCCCCCCCCCCGGGGACCGAAAGCAATTGATGTCGAGCGGGTCTAACATGATATTTTGAAAGTCCAATCCATAGTAGATCTAACATAGCGGTGAGAGTCCAGTCCAAAGTGGAGCCAATAAAGTAGCGAGAGTCCCTCAGTTCATTGTTCAAAACATAATATTGAATCAAAATCAATGTTATTATGAAATATTATTGACCTATCCAAGGTTCAGATTACTTCACATCAAATATTCCACTAAGAAAAATATTTTTGGGTGGAAGATTTTGCAAATTTGCTAAATAAATAACCCCAAAAATTTATATTTTGTTGTTTTCTTACTGTACCGAAAATGAACCGAACCGTCACCAAGAAACCGAGGTACGTACGGAACCAACATTTTTGTGTGCCGTTACACCCTTAGTTAGAGATTAACCTATGGATAACGGGGACAAATAGGCTCAAACGCACCCCGCGACCCTGAAAGGGACAAGCGGTAGAAAATTGATGTATGGATGGATGGATGAAATGGCAACTTCAATTACAAAAGAAAGCAGAGAAATGGAGGGAAGAGAGAGAAGCGAACTGTATTAACCTTGTAGATTGTTATAGTCACAACCGTTTTTAAAAAGGTCTGCGTTTTCTCGCAAATTTTACATGCTGAAAGCATGTAAAATCCCCCCCCCCCCAGGGGACCGAAAGAAATTGATGTCGAGCGGGTCTAACATGATATTGTGAAAGTCCAATCCATAGTGGATCTAACATAGCGGTGAGAGTCCAGTCCAAAGTGGAGCCAATATAGTAGCGAGAGTCCCTCAGTTCTTTCAAACTGTCATTGCTCAAAACATAATATTGAATCAAAATCAATGTTATTATGAATTATTATTGACATATCCAAGGTTCCCATTACTTCACATCAAATATTCCACTAAGAAAAATATTTTTTGGTGGAAGATTTTGCAAATTTGGTAAATAAATAACCCAAAAATTTACATTTTGTTGTTTTCTTACTGTACCGAAAATGAACCGAACCGTCACCAAGAAACCGAGGTACGTACGGAACCAAAATTTTTGTGTGCCGTTACACCCTTAGTTAGAGATTAACCTATGGATAACGGGGACAAATAGGCTCAAACGCCCCCCGCGACCCCGAAAGGGACACGCGGTAGAAAATGGATGGATAGATGGATGAAATGACAACTTCAATTACAAAAGAAAGCAGATAAATGGTGGGAAGAGAGAGAAGCGAACTGTATTAACATTGGAGATTGTTATAGTCGCAACCGTTTTTAAAAATGTATGCGTTTTCTCGCAAATTTTGCATGCTGAAAGCATAGGGAAAAATGTGAAAATTTTAAAAATAAATAAATAATTCATATGAAAAGTAGGACCGCTTTTACCGCTGTCTTGTTGTCATTTCATCCCAGGTCTGTTGACATTTAAGGCGCACCAGACCCGTCTCTCGGTGGAGATGTCTAACATGATATTGTGAAAGTCCAATCCATAGTGGATCTAACATAGCGGTTAGAGTCCAGTCCGAAGTGGAGCCAATAAAGTAGCGAGAGTCCCTCAGTTCTTTCAAACTGTCATTGCTCAAAACATAATATTGAATCAAAATCAATGTTATTATGAATTATTATTGACCTTTCCAAGGTTCCGATTACTTCACATCAAATATTCCACTAAGAAAAATATTTTTGGTGGAAGATTTTGCAAATTTGGTAAATAAAAACAAAAAAATGTATATTCTGTTGTTTTCTTACTGTACTGAAAATGAACCGAACCGTGACCTCTAAACCGAGGTACGTACCGAACCGAAATTTTTGTGTACCGTTACACCCCTAGTTAGAGATTAACCTATGGATAACGGGGACAAATAGTCTCAAACGCCCCCCGCGACCCCGAAAGGGACAAGCGGTAGAAAATGGATGGATAGATGGATGAAATGACAACTTCAATTACAAAAGAAAGCAGATAAATGGTGGGAAGAGAAGCGAACTGTATTAACCTTGTAGATTGTTATAGTCACAACCGTTTTTAAAAATGTAAGCGTTTTCTCGCAAATTTTGCATGCTGAAAGCATAGGGAAAAATGTGAAAATTTAAAAAATAAATAAATAATTCATATGAAAAGTAGGACCGCTTTTACCGTTGTCTTATTGTCATTTCATCACAGGTCTGTTGACATTTAAGGCGCACCAGACCCGTCTCTCGGTGGAGATGTCTAACATGATATTGTGAAAGTCCAATCCATAGTGGATCTAACATAGCGGTGAGAGTCCAGTCCAAAGTGGAGCCAATATAGTAGCGAGAGTCCCTCAGTTCATTGTTCAAAACATAATATTGAATCAAAATCAATGTTATTATGAATTATTATTGACCTATCCAAGGTTCCTATTACTTCATATCAAATATTCCACTAAGAAAAATATTTTGTGGTGAAAGATTTTGCAAATTTGGTAAATAAATAACCCAAAAATTTATATTTTGTTGTTTTCTTACTGTACCAAAAATGAACCGAACGGTCACCAATAAACCGAGGTACGTACGGAACCGAAATTGTTGTGTGCCGTTACACCCTTAGTTATAAATAAACCTATGGACAACGGAGACAAATAGGCTCCAGTGCACCCCGCGACCCTGAAAGGGACAAGCGGTAGGAAATGGATGGATGGATGGATAGATGGATGAAATGACAACTTCAATTACAAAAGAAAGCAGATAAATGGAGGGAAGAGAGAGAAGGCGAACTGTATTAACCTTGTAGATTGTTATAGTCACAACAATTGAGAAAAAAAAAATAATAATAATAATTATATAGCGCTTTTTCCTCTAGTGACTCAAAGCGCTTTACATAGTGAAACCCAATTTCTAAGTTACAATTAAACCAGTGTGGGTGGCACTGGGAGCAGGTGGGTAAAGTGTCTGGCCTAAGGACACAATGGCAGTGACTAGGAAGGCGGAAGCGGGGATCGAACCTGCAACCCTCAAGTTGCTGACACGGCCGCTCTACCAACCGAGCTAAACCGCCCGGTTAAAAAGTATGCGTTTTCTCGCAAATTTTACATGCGGACAGCAGAGGCAAAAAATGCGAAAATTAAAAAAATAAATAAACAAATCATATGAAAAGTAGGACCGCTTTTACCGTTGTCTTGTTGTCATTTCATCACAGGTCTGTTGACATTTAAGGCGCACCAGACCCGTCTCTCGGTGGAGATGTTCACACTTGACCGAGTGGAACGCCAACTCAACCTGAGGCGTGTGAACGCGGCGTTCAACTACCCCGTCGTGTTGTTGGTTATCATCGCCCCGCGTTGTCGTCATAATGGAAGTGTGTAATACAACATGACTCCGTAATTACATTCTCCCAGTTAAGAGCCGCTGTTTACAATCGTCAACGAGGCGCCCTTTATTTTCCTTTCCTCGCCACTTCGTCCGTCCTCGCTTCCTATCATGTGCCACCTAATTGCATGAATAAGAAAAAAAAGAAAATAAAAGAAAATGAAAATTGCTTTAAATTGCGTGTCGCAGACCCGCGTCGAGCAATAAAACCTGAGCTGGTGAGCAAGATTAATGCGCCTCGCTGCCAATTTTCCCAGCATGCACCCCTGACGACTGGACGCCGGTCTGGAATGGCAACAATTAGCGATTAAAGGTAGCTATTGGTTTTATCGAATGAGGGGCAGAGGCAGGAGTTACACAAATGCTTTCATCAATACGCGCAGCACTAATGGCCTTTTCCCCCGCGCCATGACGGGCTCGGGTGGCATTTTACTTTCGGGCGCGTTCTCCTTCTCTCTATTTGTATTTCTCCCTAACGAGCGACGTGAGCGACACGGCCGAGCACCCTACGGCGCACGACGAGCCCAGGCCAACCTCACCGCGGCCCCCGGGGGTGCAATTAAAAGTAAGAGAGGAGAATGTCAGCCAGGTGGGCGGGCGAGCAAAGAGGGAAGGGGGGAGGTGAGAGACGGTTGGTGGGGGGAGGCCACAGGTAAACATGACAACCCGCGGTGAAGGTCCTTAAAAGGGCGCTAATGCGAAATGAAGCCGTTCCACATTTTAGGGACGGTTTCGGAATCCAGGTTAGAAATCTAGGACTGCTCGTTTGTTTCAGCCGCCGCTTCACGCAACATGCAAGTGAGCAAAGGAATAATAAATCCCCTTTGAACATCGTCAATATGTATTGATCCATTGTGCGGCGCAAAAGCCCCGTCTAGACTCGCCGACGCCCACGCCGCCCTGTTTTAACGCCGCGTACACACTACACTGCTCGAGGATTAAAGCCAGTGAATTGATCACAAGGAATCCAACAGAAACAAGAAATGCCCGCTTTAGTCCATCAGAATGTATCCCACCGGGCATAATCTAGAAATACACACATATATATATATATATATATATATATATATATATATATATATATATATATATATGTATATATATATATATATATATATACACACACATGTGTATATATACACATTATATATATACATATACACACTTATATATACATACACACACACACATATATATACATACATTTACACACATATATATACACACACTTATATATACATACACACACACATATATATACATATACATACATTTACACACATATATATATACACACACATACATACACACACACACACACATATATATATATATATATATACATACATTTACACACATATATATACACACACACATATATATACATATACATACATTTACACACATATATATATACACACACATATACATACACACACACACATATATATATATATATACATACATTTACACACATATATATACACACACACACACACACACACGCACGCACGCACACACACACACACACACACACACACACACACACACACACACACCCATTGTTGTGTCCTTGGGCAAGACACTTTACCCACCTGCTCCCAGTGCCACCCACACTGGTTTATATGTAACTTAGAAATTGGGTTTCACTATGTAACACGCTTTGAGTCACTAGAGAAAAGCGCTGTATAAATATAATTCACAATTCACTTATAGAATAATATATCAAAAAGCCCCTCCCCATACTTCGATTTCTCAGTGTGTGGAAAAAGTTTGGACACCCCTGGTCTCATCCATCACCTGATCAGAAGTGATGTGCCGGAGACTAAAGGAAGGACAGTGTTGCAACGTAAATTAGCTCGCCCGCGCACCGCCACCTCGCCAGGAACTGGTATAAATCACACAATGTGGGCCAAGTCCGTGAGAGACCCCAATTTCCCCCCTTTCTCTACTTCTTCGCTTGGCCCACTTTTAGGGTCCGCGGAGGGCTGCGGGAGTCGCCCTTCATTTTGTGTCTGGACTCGATTGTGCAGGTCAGTGCTGCTTCAGTGACAACACGACATGTGCAGATTTTATCCACGCGCACCAAAACTTTTTACTAATACCTCATTTCGGAATGAAAACACTCCCTTAGGGCTTAAAGGCCTACTGAAACCCACTACTACCCACCACACAGTCTGATAGTTTATATATCAATGATGAAATATTAACATTGCAACACATGCCAATACGGCCTTTTTAGTTTACTAAATTGCAATTTTAAATATCCCGCAAAGTGTCCTGTTGACAATGTCGGTATGATGACGCGTGCGTGTGACGACTCGGATTGTAGAGGACATTTTGTTCCAGCCCGATCCCAGCTATAAGTCGTCTGCTTTAATCGCATAATTACACAGTATTATGGTTATCCGTGTTGCTGAATCTGTTGCAATTTGTTCAATTAATAATGGAGACATCAAAGAAGAAAGATGTAGGTGGTAAGCGGTGTATTGCGGCTGCCTTTAGCAACACAAACAAAGCCGGTGTTTCCTTGTTTACATTCACGAAGGTGAAGCTTTACTATGCAACAGAGCGAGCAAGCGAACATGGTTCTCTACCACATTTCAACCGGTAGGTTTCGGTGAGAAAATTGTGGTAATAAGTCGGCTCTTACCGTAAACATGAGCGGAACTTGCGTCGTTTCTCGTGCACCTGTCAAAGAGGCAGCTGCAACTCTCTTGCCCCCTCCGACCGGCCGCCCCCGAACGTGGGATGCTTCCACCGTCGAGGTAGGGAAAAAAAAGCTCCGTCCGACCCCAACGGCTGCCTTCGCTTCGCCTCGTTGAGAAACGTGGCTTCCCTCAGAGACACCCATGGCCACACCCCTCCGACTTTCAGGTACGACTATATAATTTCACTAAAACACTAGTAACACAATAAGCAGATAAGGGATTTTCCAGAATTATCCTAGTAAATGTGTCTAATAACATCTGAATTGCTCCCACTGCCCTCTTTTTTTCCTAGTCCTTCACTCTCACTATCCTCATCCACAAATCTTTCATCCTCGCTCAAATTAATGGGGAAATCGTCGCTTTCTCGGTCCAAATCGCTCTCGCTGCTGGTGGCCATGATTATAAACAATGTGAGGATGTGAGGAGCTCCACAACCCGTGACGTCACGCGCACATCGTCTGCTACTTCCGGTACAGGCAAGGCTTTTTTATTAGCGACCAAAAGTTGCCAACTTTATCGTGGATGTTCTCTACTAAATCCTTTCGGCAAAAATATGGCGATATGGCGAAATGACCAAGTATCAATCAATCAATCAATGTTTATTTATATAGCCCCAAATCACAAATGTCTCAAAGGACTCCAAAAATCATTACGACTACAACATCCTCTGAAGAACCCACAAAAGGGCAAGGAAAACTCACACCCAGTGGGCAGGGAGAATTCACATCCAGTGGGACGCCAGTGACAATGCTAACTATGAGAAACCTTGGAGAGGACCTCAGATGTGGGCAACCCCCCCCCCTCTAGGGGACCGAAAGCAATGGATGTCGAGCGGGTCTAACATGATACTGTGAAAGTTCAATCGATAGTGGCTCCAAAACAGCCGCGAGAGTTCAGTTCAAAGCGGATCCAAGACAGCAGCGAGAGTCCCGTCCACAGGAGACCATCTCAAGCGGAGGCGGATCAGCAGCGTAGAGATGTCCCCAATCGATACAGGCGAGCGGTCCATCCTGGGTCTCGACTCTGGACAGCCAGTACTTCATCCATGGTCATCGGACCGGACCCCCTCCACAAGGGAGGGGGGGACATAGGAGAAAGAAAAGAAGCGGCAGATCAACTGGTCTAAAAAGGAGGTCTATTTAAAGGCTAGAGTATACAGATTAGTTTTAAGGTGAGACTTAAATGCTTCTACTGAGGTAGCATCTCGAACTGTTACCGGGAGGGCATTCCAGAGTACTGGAGCACGAACGGAAAACGCTCTATAGCCCGCAGACTTTTTTTGGGCTCTAGGAATCACTAATAAGCCGGAGTCTTTTGAACGCAGATTTCTTGCCGGGACATATGGTACAATACAATCGGCAAGATAGGCTGGAGGTAGACACATAGAATGGACCCGCTATCCCCGTTTAAATAAAAAAATCTAATTTCAGTAGGCCTTTGAAGAGTCCGGATAATCACACGGAGTCCTGCTAATGTGTAAACCGGAATGAGAAGACGTCACTGGTGAAGAAGCCGAAGGGGCGTGGGTGGTCTACCGGCTTCCTGCTTTCCTTGTTGAGGTTTTTGTGGCCCTCGCCGGCGCCCTCCATGCAAACCAGCAGCGTGCAGCGGAGCGAACACAACTTCTGCTGTTGATTGCGATGATCACGGTACGCTGGGGGGGGGTGGCAGACGTCTCGTCGCTCCAAGGGGGGGCGTTCTGACCTGACACAAAGTGGAGTTCTGTTCCCACGTTTGTTACCATGGCGACGGGTAAGAAGAGCCAGGCGGGGGGGGGGTGCATGTATTCATCAGTAGCGGAGGGTCAGCAACAAGACAACAAAACGGTCAAACACTAAATAAAACATGGAGCTAAAAACAAAGACTAAAATATGGCGGCAATAAAAAGGCGGGCACGGAGAAAAATTCCCCCCCTCCCGCTTTCGACTGAGAGTAATGACCTTGCCCGCGCCGCCGCCATAAAACAAGGCGCTGACAGTCGGGAGCTACCGTTTTTTGCGTTATTAACGACGACGCCGGCCTTTTTTTTTTTTTTTTTTACAGCCCCTAGATTGGACCAAATGCCCCCCCCCCCCTCTTCCCCCAAACTGCTGCCGAGCACGAGCGGCGAAGCGTGCGGGTGTTGCGGAAGTCGTTTGTCACGGGGGCGGGCCAGGCGGAAGGCGGACTGCGTACCGACGGTTAAACCCTTCAGAGGGCGCTAACCGCCGTTTAGCCGCTGTCGGCAGGATTCCAAAACCGAGGACCCTGTTTCAGATCATCACTGCGTGTGAAGTGAAGTGAATTATATTTATATAGCGCTTTTTCTCTAGAGCAGGGGTCACCAGGTAGCCCGTAAGGACCAGATGAGTCGCCCGCTGGCCTGTTCTAAAAGTAGCTCAAATAGCAGCACTTACCAGTGAGCTGCCTCTATTTTTTAATTGTTATTTATTTACTAGCAAGCCGGTCTCGCTTTGCTCGACATTTTTAATTCTAAGAGAGACAAAACACAAATAGAATTTGAAAATCCAAGAAAATATTTTAAAGACTTGGTCTTCACTTGTTTAAAGAAATTGATTTTTTTTTTTTACTTTGCTTCTCATAACTTTCAGAAAGACAATTTTAGAAAAAAAATACAACCTTGAAAATGATTTTAAGATTTTTAAACACATACACCTTTTTACCTTTTAAATTCCTTCCTCTTCTTTCCTGACAATTTAAATCAATGTTCAAGTATTTTTTTATTATTATTATTGTGAAGAATAATAAATACATTTTAAATCAATTATTCATTTTAGCTTCGGTTTTTTCAACAAATAATATTTGTGAAATATTTCTTCGAATTTATGATTAAAATTCAAAAAAATATTCTGGCAAATCTAGAAAATCTGTAGAATCAAATTAAAATCTTATTTCAAAGTGGATTTTAACATATTTAAAACATGTCATCAAAATTCTAAAATTAATCTTAATCACGAAAAATTACTAATGATGTTCCATAAATTATTTTTTAAATTTTTTCAAAAAGATTCGAATTAGCTAGTTTTTCTCTTCACTTTTTTCGGTTGAATTCTGAATTTTAAAGAGTTGAAATTGAAGATAAACTATGTTTCAAAATTTAATTTTAATTTTTTCGTGTTTTCTCTTCTTTTAAACTGTTCATTTAAGTGTGTTTTTCATCATTTATTCTCTACAAAAAACCTTTCGTAAAAGGAAAAAATACCCATTTTTATATATATATAAAGATTTATTTATTAAAGGTAAATTGAGCAGATTGGCTATTTCTGGCAATTTATTTAAGTGTGTATCAAACTGGTAGCCCTTCGCATTAATCAGTACCCAAGAAGTAGCTCTTGGTTTCAAAAAGGTTGGTGACCCCAGCTCTAGAGACTAAAAATGCGTTACATGGTGAAACCCAATATCGAAGTTAGATTTAAACCAGTGTGGGTGGCACTGGGAGCAGGTGGGTAAAGTGTCTTGCCCAAGGACACAACGGCAGTGACTAGGATGGCGGAAGCAGGAATCGAACCTGGAACCCTCAAGTTGCTGGCACGGCAATATTATTAATTGGTATTAATGACATATATTTGGAATTATGGTTTTCTCCACCAAAATTCATCTAATTATTATTATTCCTCTACTACTTCTTCTTCTTCTCCAGATTTTGGCGCAATCTACCTTTCCTTATTTTGCACCCGATTCAAACCGTTCCAACTTTAAACTGTTCGGCCAATTCGGGAATTTTGGGGCTTTTCCTGGACCAATTCCCAAAAATTCCCCAGATTTCCCATTCAAAATGAATTGGCCATTTTTCAAACTTTCACCATTTCCACATTTTTCTACGAATTCAAACCATTCCAACTTCAACACATTCCACCATTTTGGAAATGTAATCTTCCTTTCTTCCAAGTTCAAAAACATTCCAGGATTTTCCAGAATTCCTGCTTTTCCAAAGCCCTATTTCCACCCTTTTTTCTGGCGGCGATGTCTTCCACATTTTTCAACGCATTTCAACCGTTTTGCCGTCAAAACATTTCTTTTAATCAGGACAAAAAACAAAGTTGTATTTTGAACTGGAAAAATTCCCGGTTTCCCCCAAATTTCAAAAAACAATTTCTCAATTCAACATGTTACTACTATAACATTTCTCCACCGGTTTGAAACATTTCAACACCAACAATTTCAACTTTTTCAAGTATTTTTTTTACCATTTTCCCAAAAATTCCCGGTTTTCCCAATTTTTTCTGAAACTCTCATTGAAATCAATGGAACGTTCTACAAACTTCCACAATTCCAACATTTTACATCTGATTCAAACCTTTCCAACTTCAAAATATTCTGCCTGTTCAGAAATTGTCTGCTCTACTTCAAAAATTATCAAAATTATTTTCCTGATTTCCCATAACTATTATATACGGCATTTTTATTTTTTTCCATTTTCCCCATTTAAAATGAATTGGCCATTTTTTAAACTATCACAATTCCACATTCTTCAATCCATTCAAACCATTCCATCTTCAACACATTCCATCATTTTGGAAATTCAATCTTCCCTTCTTCCAAGTACAAAAAAATTCCAGGATTTTCCAGAATTCCTGCTTTTCCAAAGCCCTACTTCCACCCTTTTTTCTGGCGACGACGCCTTCATTATTTTTCAACGCATTTCAACCGCTTTACGGTCAAAACATTTCTTTTAATTAGGACAAAAAACAAAGTTGTATTTTGAACTGGAAAAATTCCCGGTTTTCCCGAAATTCCAGAACACCATTTCTCAATTTAACAGGTTAGCACTTCAACATTTCTCCACCGATTTGAATAATTTCAACACCAACCATTTCAACACATTCAGATAATTCAATTTTTTTTTTTTTTTACCATTTTCAAAAAAATTACCGCTTTTCCCGGAATTCTCAATTTTTTCTGAAACTCTCATTGAAATCCTCGGGACATTCTTCAAAGTCCCACAATTCCTACAATTTTCATCAGATTCAAACCGTTCCAACTTTAAAATATTCAGCCTGTTCAGGAATTATGTGCTCTACTTCAACAATTCAAAAAAAAAAATCTTGGATTTCCCAAAATTATTATTATTATATATTTTTTTTTGCATTTTCCCTATCTAAAATGAACTGGCCATTTTTCAAACTTCCACAGTTCCACATTATTCAACCCGTTCAAACCATTACCCCTTTATAACACATTCACCATTATGGAAACTCAAACTACCCTTTTTACAAATTTTTAAAAAATTCCCGATTTTCACGAAATTCCCTAAAACCATTTACTACATTTCTTGCCCGATTAAAACAATTCTAACACCAACCAATTCAGCTCATTTTGGACATTCATGCGCCTAATCATTTTATTAAAAAAATAAATGTTTTCCCAAAATTCCCAATTTCCCAGGAAGTTCCCATTAAAATGATTGGAACATTTTTCCAAGTTGCACAATTCCCACATTTTTAACCAATTCAAACCCTTCCACCATCAGCACATTTCTCTTATCCTAGACATTCAAACTAATACTTTCCCAAGTTCCAAACCAAATTCAGTTTTTTCCTGGAAATTCGAACTCTTCAACTTTCAAACCATTTCAGCCTTTAAACGATTTCAACATTTAAACCATTTAAATACATTCATACTACATTCTATTAGCATTTCACTTCATTTTCAGCATTGGAGCATTCACACGCAATTCCTTCAGGAATTGCCTTTTCTAGTTATTCCTCTACTACTACTTCTCCAGATGTTGGTGCGCTGTACCGTTTCACACCTGATTCAAACCGTTCCAACCTCAAACTGTTCAACTTGTTCAGGAATCGTGGGCTTTCCCTTGAAAGAATTCCAAAAATTCCCAGATTTCCCAGAATTCCAGGTTTTCCGGGACATTTTTCCCATTCAAAATGAATTGGCCTATTTTCAAACTTCCACCATGTCCACATGTTTCAACTGATTTAAACCAAAAATACCTTCAACACATTGCACTATCATGGAAATTCCAATTTCCAAGTTTTAAAAAATTTGAGGATTTTCCAGAATTCCTGGTTTTCCAAAGCCCTAATTCCACCCTTTTTTCGGACGACTACTCCTCCCACATTTTTAAAGGCACTTGAACCGTTTCACTGTCAAAACATTCCTCTTAATCAGGACAAAAAACTAAGTAGTTCTTTGAACTGGAAAAAGTCCCGGTTTTCCCGGAATTCCAAAATACCATTTCTCAATTCAACATATTACTACTTCAACATTTCTCGACCCGATTTGAAAAATGTCAACACAAACCATTTCAACAAGTTTTTTACCGAAATTCTCACTTTTCCTAAAATTCCCAAATTTTTTAAGAAATTCCCATTGAAATCAATGAGACATTCTTAAAATTTCCACAACTACCACAATTTTCATCTGATTCAACCTGTTCCAACTTCAAAATATTCATCCTATTGGGGAATTGTGTGCTCTCCTTCAACAATTCTAAAAAAAATTCCAGGATTTCAGTTCAACTTCAGCATTGGAGCATTCTACTTTATCTCAGAGGTCATTACATTACATGTATTTTATTTTATTTAAGAATAGTACAGCACCCTTTGGGTGGAGGCTGTTAGCATAAAGCACACAAGCAAACAATGTAAATAACGTAATAGAAATTATTCAGCTGGACATTGTTAGGAGAACATGTTCTTACCTTGAGCTGAACATGCACATTATGTTTATGTTCAGGGACACCATGAATGCCCCAATCTGTCTATCTCGGCAAATATGCACATATTGTATCTTATTTGGCTTACAGAAGAAGAGGTGCCAGTGACGAGACAAAGGGAGTGTGTGTGAATGTCAACTTTCAGTTTTGATGTCCGCCAAAGCAAGGCTGAAACTTAGACAAACGCATATATACATATATATATATATATATATATATATATATATATATATATATGTATACACATAAATATAGTCTGTAGCCTTTTTTAATGAAGGCTACAGACTTTAGATATTGGACATTGGTAATGTATGGCTTGGATGCAGCTGCTCGGCCATGGAAACCCATTCCATGAAGCTCTCTGCGTACTATACGTGGGCTAATTGGAAGGTCAAATGAAGTTTGGAGCTCTGTAGCAACTGACTGTGCAGAAAGTGTTTGCACTATGCGCTTCAGCGTCCGCTGACCCCTCTCTGTCAGTTTACGTGGCCTACCACTTGGTGGCTGAGTTGCTGTTGTTCCCAAACTTTTCACTTTTCTTATAATAAAGCAGACTTCGGAATATTTAGGAGCGAGGACATTTCACGACTGGATTTGTTGCACAGGTGGCATCCTATGACAGTTCCACGCTGGAAATCACTGAGAGCGGCCCATTTTTTCGCAAATGTTTTTAGAAACAGTCTTCAAGCCTAAGTGCTTGATTTTATACACCTGGACAAGTGATTATTACACCTGATTCTCATAATTTGGATGAGTGGCCAAATATTTTTGTCAATATAGTGTATGTTTATATTCTTATCCATCCATCCATCTATTTTCAATCACTTGTCCCATTCGAGGTCACGGGGGGTGCTGGAGCCTATCTTAGCTGCAGTCCACATATTTTTGTTCCTTTTAAAAAATGTAATAAAAATTTGAAAGGAAATGATCTGATAACCCCTAAAAATAAATCAATTGTTCTTAACCCATTTCCTGAAAACTTCATCAAAATCTGACCACTTTTTAAGCTATGGGGTGGCTCGGTTGGTAAAGGGGCCGTGACGGAAATTTGAGGGTTCCTGGTTCGATCCCCGGCTTCTGCCATCTAATCAATCAATCAATCAATCAATGTTTATTTAAATTGCCCTATATCACAAGTGTCTCAAAGGGCTGCACAAGCCACAACAACATCCTCGGTTGAGATCCCACATCAGAGCAAGGACAGACTCAACCCAGTGGGATGACAATGAGAAACCTTGGAGAGGACCGCAGATGTGGGGTGACCCGGGGATGTTTCAAGTCAATCAGCACAGACTGTGCAGTAAAAATGTATAGTATGTTTATCCATCCATCCATCCATCCATTTTCTACCGCTTGTTCCTTTTGGGGTCGCGAGGGGGATGTCGCCGGAGCCTATCTATATATAGAAGGATATAGAATAGATCTGACTATCATTTAAAAAGGTTTCCCTTTAGGGGACCTGTTTTTTTGTCCCCATACCGTCAGAAGTCCCCTAACGGTGTGTAAACAGAGCGATGTCCCCATTAAGTCAGCATTGCCGGAACACACACACATGCGCAAACACACATACACACGCACACACACACGGGCTTGTCGCTCCGCTAACGGTTAAGTGAGAAGTTTCAAGTTAATCAGCACAGACTGTGCAGTAAAAATGTATAATATGTTTATCCATCCATCCATTCATTTTCTACCGCTTGTCCCTTTTGGGGTCGCCGGAGCCTATCTATATACAGCATAGAAGGATATAGAATGAATCCTACGTTTCCTTTTAGGGGGCCATTTTTTTTTGATCCCCATACCGTCAGAAGTCACCTAAAGGTGTGTAAACAGAGCGATGTCCCCATTAAGTCAGCATTGCCAGAACACACACACACACACACACACACACACACACACACACGCACACACACACGTGCTTGTCACTCCCCTAACGGTTGTGTGAGAAGTTTCAACTCAATCAGCACAGACTGTGCAGTAGAAATGTATAGTATGTTTATCCATCCATCCATCCATTTTCTACCGCTTGTTCCTTTTGGGGTCGCGGGGGGGGGGATGTCGCCGGAGCCTATCTATATATAGAAGGATATAGAATGGATCTGACTATCATTTAAAAAGGTTTCCCTTTAGGGGACCGTTTTTTTTTTGGGTCCCCATACCGTCAGAAGTCCCCTAAAGGTGTGTAAACAGAGCGATGTCCCCATTAAGTCAGCATTGCCAGAACACACACACACACACACACACACACACACACACACACACACACTCACACACACACACACTCACACACACGCTTGTCACTCCCCTAACGGTTGTGTGAGAAGTTTCAAGTCAATCAGCACAGACTGTGCAGTAAAAATGCATAGTATGTTTATCCATCCATCCATTCATTTTCTACCGCTTGTCCCTTTTGGGGTCGCCAGAGCCTATCTCAGCTACAACCGGGCGGAAGGCGGGGTACACCCTCGAGAAGTCGCCATCTCATCGCAGAGTATGTTTATCATTTGAATATTACTGACATTGTCCAACGTCTCGTCCGATTTAATTTCCACACCCTTTTTGCTGCTTTTGTTCCCACTAAATGATTACGTCAGGATGGATTCTGCTCTGACCTCCGTGGTGACTCACCTTTATTTACCTCTGCTAGTTGGCCCCCAGGGGGTCCAAGCCTCATTGGCGGAATGAGGCCGGCCTTTCTTTCACGAGCAGCCCCCTGACCCTCAGTAGCGGACCGCTAATGATCAAAGGAGCCCGAGTGATTTGTGCCCGGCTTTAACTTCGGTCCTGGATTAGATCGGTGAAAACGGGGCGCATCGGGACGGGGTTAAAGGTCAGGGAGGCGGTGTATCGACAGCGGGAAGTTACCACTCCGAGATTGAATTCTTTGTCCTTATCGTGCGACGGCCACATTGCGGCACGCCTTCTCTTTCCCATTTCACACCCGGGCTAACGCGAGATAGGACCCGTTTCTCTTTAGGCGCAGATCGACAATCGGCAGTCAAAAGACGGAATTCTTCGTCACAACATCCCGCCCGCACACCCTCGCTCGCTCCCTCGCTCGCTCGCTTCCACCTGGCCGCTGTTAGTGGAGATAAACAATCAATAGTGCATTAACGTGTCGGCGCAGTCAAACACGGCGGCGAGCAATGTCCCCACTTTGAGCAACTAATCTTGCTCACCCACTGGAAAAATGATATATTGGAATTTGTTTTTCATTCCTTTCATTATGCTCGGCCGCCGTTTTGTCACGTCCGAGGTCACCGCCGTGTACGTTTTCCCCCCCGCGGAAGAAATGCTTGCAGCAAAGGTGACCATGGATATTGCAGTGTGTGTGTGTGTCTGTGTTCTTGTATTTCTACCCTTCTTGAGACATCAACAAGGAAAAGTACCTTCCATATGAGGACCGGGGAACAAGTTAGGACCGAAACCATGGTCCCAATATGAAAAACCATTGCATTTAATAGAGAGCCAAATACTAGAGTCTGTGAACATTGCTCCAAAGTCAGGATTCTTTTGTTGATTTAATGTGCATACAAAAGTAAACATTGACAGGTGTAAAGGCAGCGATATAAGATAAAACAAGGCAGCAGCTAAAGAAGGACTTCCCTATTCATCCCCGAAAAAAACCCACCTGGTGAACGGCTGATTTTACGACTTCCGGTGCTGATGTAAGACAACCCGCGTCCCATATGTGACCATAGGATGAACCAATACACTTCAGTACTAAGACTATAGTGGCCATTAACAGTTAGCTTCTACAGCTGGGTTGCCCAAAGTGTGGCACAGGGACCATCTGTGGTCCGTGACTCGTTTGTCATCAGCCCTAAGCACATTACAAAAAAATGGAGATCTCAAAAATCTATCAAAATTAGGGTGGTCCCAAAAAGGAGGGATTTTCAAATTGACTGTGTGTCGGATTTAAACGTGCTCACCCTCTGGTCAACATATGAAATAACAAGTGTGTGAAAGAAATTAGAATGCGCCCCCCTTTGGCCAAAATTAATACAACAAATACAATAAATATGTATATAGAGACATTAAAAATCCAATTACAAACAAAACATTTTAAAATGAACTAAAAGCAGTCTTTTCCTCACAATGTGTCAACTTTTTTTTAATAAAATTGAGGACAATTTCTCACATTGTTTCTGTATTATTGCAATATTTTCTTGTAAAATCATCCATTTTTTAATGTAAAATGTGTACTTTTTACTGCAAAATGGTGATGTTAGTCATATAAAAATCGGACTTATCACAATATTTCAAAATTTTTGGTTGTTCGTATAAAACGGTAAAAAAAATTGTGGTAAAATGATGACTTTTGTAATAATTTTGCCGCATAAAAATTCAGATTATTATTATAATTTTGCCAACATTTTAAAGTTTTCTTATAAAATTGTGACTTTTGTCAACATTTTAAGCTTTTTCTTGTAAAATTAAACTGTTATTGAGTAATATTCCAACTTTTTTCATAACGTTGCACAAATGTTCAGTTTTTCTTGTAACATTTTCACTTGCGTTAAGTAAAATTGCGACTTTTATTATAATACCGCCAAAATTCTACATTTCTGTTGTGAAATTCCAACTCTTTTGTCACAAACAACTTTGCTATATTTGCATAGCATGTATATATTATTAATGTTGTAAATACAAATCTTTAAAAAATGAACTAAAAGCAGTCTTTTTCTCACAATGTGTCAACTTTTTTCTTATAAAATTGAGGACAATTTCTCACATTGTTTCTGTATTATTTCAATATTTTCTTGTAAAATCATCCCTTTTTTAATGTACATTTTTTTTACTTTTTACAGCAAAATGGTGATGTTAGTCATATAAAATTTGGACTTATCACAATATTTCCAAATTTTTAGTTGTTCTTATAAAATGGTAAAAAAAATTGTGGTAAAATGATGACTTTTGTCATAATTTTGCAGAGTAAAAATTCAGATTATTATTATAATTTTGCCAACATTTTAAAGTTTTCTTATAAAATTGTGACTTTTGTCAACATTTTAAGCTTTTTCTTGTAAAATTGCGACTGTTATTGAGTAATATTCCAACTTTTTTCATAACGTTGCACAAATGTTCAGTTTTTCTTGTAACATTTTCACTTGCGTTAAGTAAAATTGCGACTTTTATTATAATACCGCCAAAATTCTACATTTCTGTTGTGAAATTCCAACTCTTTTGTCACAAACAACTTTGCTATATTTGCATAGCATGTATATATTATTAATGTTGTAAATACAAATCTTTAAAAAATGAACTAAAAGCAGTCTTTTTCTCACAATGTGTCAACTTTTTTCTTATAAAATTGAGGACAATTTCTCACATTGTTTCTGTATTATTTCAATATTTTCTTGTAAAATCATCCCTTTTTTAATGTACATTTTTTTTACTTTTTACAGCAAAATGGTGATGTTAGTCATATAAAATTCGGACTTATCACAATATTTCCAAATTTTTGGTTGTTCTTATAAAACGGTAAAAAAAAATTGTGGTAAAATGATGACTTTTGTCATAATTTTGCAGAGTAAAAATTCAGATTATTGTTATAATTTTGCCAACATTTTAAAGTTTTCTTATAAAATTGTGACTTTTGTCAACATTTTAAGCTTTTTCTTGTAAAATTGCGACTGTTATTGAGTAATATTCCAACTTTTTTCATAACGTTGCACAAATGTTCAGTTTTTCTTGTAACATTTTCACTTGCGTTAAGTAAAATTGCGACTTTTATTATAATACCGCCAAAATTCTACATTTCTGTTGTGAAATTCCAACTCTTTTGTCACAACTTTGCTATATTTGCATAGCATGTATATATTATTAATGTTGTAAATACAAATCTTTATATATATCCATACCATCTGTGGTACGTGACTCGTTTGTCATCGGCCTTAAGCACATTACAAAAGACAAAAAAATGGGGATCTCATTTGCACCCCTAGTGGTGAAATCCATCAAAGTTAGGGTGGTCCCAAAAAGGGAGGATTTTTCAAATTGACTGTGTCGGATTTAAAAGTGCTCACCCTCTGGTCAACATATGAAATAACAAGTGTGTGTAAAAATTTGAAGTGCTCCCCCTCTGGCCAACGTATGTGATAACAAGTGTGTGTAAGAAATCTAAATGTGCCCCCCTTTGGCCAAAATTAATATAACAAATTAAAAAAAAACGGATATAGAGTCATACTGTAATAATGACGTAAATAATGAATATTAAAATCCAATTACAAACAAAAAAATAAAAAATAAAAATGTGTCGACTTTTTTCTTATAAAATTGGGAACAATTTCTCATATTCTTTCTGTTTCTCTATTATTGTAATATTTTCTCATAAAATTATGACGTTATGTAAAATTGACTTTTTACTGCAAAATGGTGAAATTTGTCATATAAAATTCTGACTTTTATCACAAAATCGCCAATTTTTTTGTTGTTCTTGTAAAAGAGTGACATTTTTGGAGTAAAATTAGGACTTTTGTAATAATTTTGCAGAGTAAAAATTCAGATTATTATTATAACATCGTAATGCAGCTGAAATAGGCTCCAGCACTCCCCGTGACCCCAAAAGGGACAAGCGGTAGGAAATGGATGGATTATAACATTGCCAAAATGTTAGTTTTCTTATAAAATTGTGACTTTTTTCAAGTAAAATTACGACCCTTTTCCATAAAATTGCCACAAGTTTCAGCTTTTTCTTGTAAAATTGTGACTGTTATTGAGTAATATTCCAACTTTTATCATAACATTGCA
This sequence comes from Nerophis ophidion, assembly GCF_033978795.1. Taxonomy (NCBI): domain Eukaryota; kingdom Metazoa; phylum Chordata; class Actinopteri; order Syngnathiformes; family Syngnathidae; genus Nerophis; species Nerophis ophidion. The sequence goes on from NC_084625.1 coordinate 12,519,666, forward strand.
CAAATGTTCAGTTTTTCTTGTAAAATATTGACTTGTGTTGCGTAAAATGACGACTTTTATTCTAATACTGTCAAAATTCTATGTTTTTGTTGTGAAATTCCCACTCTTTTGTCACAACAAGCTTTGCTATATTTGCATAGCATGTATATATTATTAATGTTGTAAACACAAATCTTAATATATATATTTAGAAAGGGTGGTGCTAAAGAGGTAGGCATTTTTTGGCGATCTCAAAAAGGTAACAAATACGAGAATGTGTGTGTGTGTGAGTGTGTGTGTGGGGGGCTTGCGATCGATTTGGAGCGCGGAATTTTAACACGATTCCCAGCCAGGCATTTTAAAATAGTGGAGCCTTCTCATTGTGATGACCGTTTCAGAATTCTGATGATGCTTAAAAGAAAGGCGCTGTGCTCCAACTTCCTCCATGCAGCAAATTTGCATCTGCATTCCCAAAGCTGCCATTGAGGGGGGGCAAAAAAGGCTGTGGAAAAAAAACACAAAAAAAAAAAAAAAAAAAAAAAACAAAGACGCACTTATGAAGACTTGCCGCTCCTCCTCTCCCAGACTGCAATTAAAAAAGACCCTCGTCCCGTCCTCATTCATTAGACCCCGCCCACCCTTCCAGCAGCGCTATGGCCCAGGCTTATGAGGTCCTGGAAATAAAAGGCTTGGCTTGAATGATCGCGAAGACTGTTCGGGGACAGCCAAGCTTCATGGCGAGGGGCGCCAAGAAGGAGGGAAAAGGGCGGCGGGTGCTGGCTGGTTGGGCGAGGCGCCGCGGATGACGCCACAAAGACAATCCCCCATGAGGATCCGCCCGCCAGTGCCCGATCCGTTTAGACCCCCCCCTCACCCCAAATGGCTCTCTCTTGATGCCAAGTGTGAAACTTCCCCGGCTGTTCTTAGGAAGCAACTGTAAATGTGGAATATTAAAGTACCAATGATAGTCACACACACACACTAGGTGTGGCGAAATTATTCCCTGCATTTGACCCATCACCCTTGATCTCCCCCTGGGAGGTGAGGGGAGCAGTGAGCAGCAGCGGTGGCCGCACCCGGGAATCATTTTTTGGTGATTCAACCCTCAATTCCAACCAGGCCAAGCAGGGAGGTAATGGGTCCCATTTTTATAGTCTGTGGTATGACTCGGCCGGGGTTCGAACTCACAACCTACCGATCTCAGGGCGGACACTCTAACCCAGGGGTGTTCAAAGTGCGGCCCGCCGGTAATTTTTTAACGACCCCACGGCACATTTTAAAAATACTATGGAAAAAAATTAAAAACATGAAAAGTGATGGTGTGGTGACTGTCTGTTCACCAGTCTTCCCACGTTAAACAAAGTCACGCACAGGAATCCTCCATAAAGGGATACTCCACTACCAGGAGGATCGTCATACTCGTTCGAGTGACCGCCGATGATTATTGTGTTCAAACAAACCTCCACTAAAATATCCACTTTTGTTGAGGCTCCAACCCATCCATCCATCCCAGCCACTTCATCCCGGGGGATCCCGAGGCGTTCCCAGGCCAGCTGTGAGACAGTCTTCCCAATGTGTCCTGGGTCTTCCCCGTGGCCTCCTACCGGTTGGACGTGCCCTAAACACCTGCCTCGAGAGGCGTTCGGGTGGCATCCTGACCAGATGCCCGAACCACCTCATCTGGCTCCTCTCGATGTGGAGGAGCAGCGGCTTTACTTTGAGTTCCTCCCGGATGGCAGAGCTTCTCACCCTATCTCTAAGGGAGAGCCCCGCCACACGGCGGAGGAAACTCTTTTCGGCCGCCTGTACCCGTGATCTTATCCTTTCGTTCATGACCCAAATCTCATGACCATAGGTGAGGATGGGAACATAGATCGACCGGTAAATTGAGAGCTTTGCCTTCCGGCTCAGCTCCTTCGTCACCACAAATCGATACATCGTCCGCATTACTAAAGACGCCGCACCGATCCGCCTGTCGATCTCACGATCCACTCTTCCCCCACTCGTGAACAAGACTCCTAGGTACTTGAACTCCTCCACTTGGGTGCCATCTCTTCCCCAACCCGGAGATGGCACTCCACCCTTTTCCGGGCGAGAACCATGGAATCGGACTTGGAGGTGCTGATTCTCATTCCGGTCGCTTCACACTCGGCTGCGAACCGATCCAGTGAGAGCTGAAGATCCCGGCCAGATGAAGCCATCAGGACCACGTCATCTGCAAAAAGCAGAGACCTAATCCCACGGCCACCAAACCGGAACCCCTCAATGCCTAGAAATTCTGTCCATAAAAGTTATGAACAGAATCGGTGACAAAGGACAGCCTTGGCGGAGTCCAACCCTCACTGGAAATGTGTCCGACTCACTGCTGGCAATGCGGACCAAGCTCTGACACTGATCATACAGGGACCAGACCGCCACAATAAGACAGTCCGGTACCCCATACTCTCTGAGCATTCCCCACAGGACTTCCCGAGGGACACGGTCGGATGCCTTCTCCAAGTCCACAAAGCACATGTAGACTGGTTGGGCAAACTCCCATGCACCTTCAAGAACCCTGCCGAGAGTATAGAGCTGGTCCACAGTTCCACGACCAGGAGGAAAACCACACTGTTCCTCCTGAATCCGAGGTTCGACTATCCGGCGTAGCCTCCTCTCCAGTACACCTGAATAAACCTTACCGGGAAGGCTGAGGAGTGTGATCCCACGATAGTTGGAACACACCCTCCGGTCCCCCTTCTTAAAGAGAGGGACCACCACCCCGGTCTGTCAATCCAGAGGTACCGCCCCCGATGTCCACGCGATGCTGCAGAGTCTTTTCAACCAAGACAGCCCCATAGCATCCAGAGCCTTAAGGAACTCCGGGCGGATCTCATCTACCCCCGGGGCCTTGCCGCCGAGGAGCTTTTTAACTACCTCAGCAACCTCATCCCCAGAAATAGGAGAGTCCACAACATGATTCCCCAGGAACCGCTTCCTCAAAGGAAGACGTGTTGGTGGGATTGAGGAGGTCTTCGAAGTATTCCCTCCACCGATCCACAACATCCGCAGTTGAAGTCAGCAGAACACCATCCGCACTCTATACGGTGTTGGTAGTGCACTGCTTCCCCTTCCTGAGGCGGCGTATGGTGGTCCAGAATTGCTTCGAAGCCGTCCGGAAGTCCTTTTCCATGGCTTCCCCGAACTCTTCCCATGTCCGAGTTTTTGCCTCCGCGACCGCTAAAGCTGCACACCACTTGGCCCGTCGGTACCCATCCACTGCTTCCGGAGTCCTATGAGCCAAAAGAACCCGATAGGACTCCTTCTTCAGCTTGACGGCATCCCTCACTGCTGGTGTCCACCAACGGGTTCTGGGATTACCGCCACGACAGGCACCAACAACCTTGCGGCCACAGCTCCAATCAGCCGCCTCGACAATAGAGGTTCGGAACATGGTCCACTCGGACTCAATGTCCCGCACCTCCCTCGTGACATGTTCAAAGTTCTTCCGGAGGTGGCAGTTGAAACTCTCTCTGACAGGAGACTCTGCCAGACGTTCCCAGCAGCCCCTCACAATGCGCTTGGGCCTGCCAGGTCTGTCCGGCATCCTCCCACAGGTGGAGGCTGCCGGACATCTAATTCTTTATTATTATTACTGCTGGTGGCTCCCATTATGAACAATGTGAATATGTGTGGAGCCCTGCAACTCGTTACGCCACGCGCATATACTTTCGGTAAAGGCAGGGCTTGTTTTATTAGCGACCAAAAGTTGCCAACTTTATCGTCGATGTTTTCTACTAAATCCTTTCAGCAAAAATATGGCAACATCTCGAAATGATCAAGTATGACACAGAATGGACCTGCCATTCCCGTTTAAATAAGAAAATCTAATTTCAATAGGCCTTTAAAACTAGATTTTTACCCACTTCAATGGTGGAAGAACAATGAGCCCATAAATCCTCTTACTACCAAGTGAGCCAGGCTGGGGGGGAGGAAGAAAAATTAATCTGAGGCTGAGTTGACTTGAAACTGTTTAACGTTGCACTTGTTATATGTAGAAGAAAAGTTTTGTCATTTTATTTAATCTGAGCAACAACTGGAGGCCGTTTTATGTTGATTAACGTGGACCCCGACTTAAACAAGTTGAAAAATGTATTGGGGTGTTACCATTTATTGGTCGATTGTACGGAATATGTACTGTACTGTGCAATCTACTATAAAATTATCAATTAATCAATCAAAAAAAGCACTTTATACGTAGAAAGGTTTTGTTAAAGGGGAACAGTATCACCAGACCTATGTAAGCGTCAATATATACCTTGATGGTGCAGAAAAAAGACCATATATTTTTTTAACCGATTTCCGAACTCTATATGGGTGAATTTTGGCGAATTAAATGCCTTTCTGTTTATCGCTCTGGAGACGATGACGTCAGAATGTGACGTCGCCGAGGTAATACAGCCGCCGTTTTCATTGTAAAGATTGGGTCTCATCTGTTATTTTCCGTTTTTTCGACTATTTTTTGGAACCTTGGAGACATCATGCCTCGTCGGTGTGTTGTCAGAGGGTGTAACAACACTAACAGGGAGGGATTCAAGTTGCACCGAAGATGCGAAAGTGTCTGCCGCCAGACCCCCATTGAATGTACCAGAGTGTCTCCACATTTTACCGGCGATGCTACGCTAATCGACGCTAACATGCTATTTACCGGCGGTGCTAAAGCAGACATGGCACAGAGATGTATGGATAACCTGCAGATGCATTTGCAACGATAAAGTAAACAAAATCACAAAGGTGAGTTTTGTTGATGTTGACTGCCAGCTAATCGATGCTAACATGCTACGCTAATCAATGCTAACATGCTATTTACCGGCGGTGCTAAAGCAGACATGGCACAGAGATGTATGGATAACCTGCAGATGCATTTGCAACTATATTACGTTTCCTTCCACCCACATTTAATGCGAAAAAAAACACTTACCAATCGAAGGATTTAAGTTGCTCCAGTGTCACGAGATGCGAAAGTCCTGATCGTTTGGTCCGCACATTTTACCGGCGATGCTAACGCAGCTATTCGGCCATGTTATGGCTATGAATAGCGTCAATAGCTATTCGCTCAATAGCTTCAGTTTCTTCATCAATACTTTCATACTCCAACCATCCGTTTCAATACATGCGTAATCTGTTGAATCGCTTAAGCCGCTGAAATCCGAGTCTGAATCCGAGCTAATGTCGCTATATCTTGCTGTGCTATTCGCCGTTGTTTGTTTACATTAGCAGCAATGTATGACGTCACAGGGAAATGGATAGTGGCATCGCAAATAGCGAAAATCAAGCACTTTAAAGCTTTGTTTAGGGGTATTCCGAGACCGGTAAAATTTTGAGAAACCTCAAAAAATACAACAAGCCACTGGGAACTGATTTTTATTGTTTTTAACCCTTTTGAAATTGTGATAATGTTCCCCTTTAAGAAGCCATTCTGAGCCTTATCTTACTAATTTTTTTATTTTATATATGTTGACCACATTAACCCTGGCAATGGACCTTGTGTGTATATGTATGTTATGCCATTGTTAACAAATTTGGTAAATAAATAACCAAAAAAATGTATATTTTACTCTTTTCTTACTATACCGAAAATAAACCAAACCGTGACCTATGTTAAGGTAACGTGTGGAGTTCCCCAGGGTTCGGTCCTTGGCCCTGTACTCTTCAGCATCTACATGCTGCCGCTAGGTGACATCATACGCAAATACGGTGTTAGCTTTCACTGTTATGCTGATGACACCCAACTCTACATGCCCCTAAAGCTGACCGACACGCCGGATTGTAGTCAGCTGGAGGCGTGTCTTAATGAAATTAAACAATGGATGTCCGCTAACTTTTTGCAACTCAACGCCAAAAAAACGGAAATGCTGATTATCGGTCCTGCTAGACACCGACCTCTATTTAAAAATACAACTTTAACATTTGCCAACCATATAATAAAACAAGGTGACTCGGTAAAAAATCTGGATATTATCTTCGACCCAACTCTCTCCTTTGAGGCACACATTAAAAGCGTTACTAAAACGGCCTTCTTTCATCTCCGTAATATCGCTAAAATTCGCTCCATTTTGTCCACTAAAGACGCTGAGATCATTATCCATGCGTTTGTTACGTCTCGTCTCGATTACTGTAACGTATTATTTTCGGGTCTCCCCATGTCTAGCATTAAAAGATTACAGTTGGTACAAAATGCGGCTGCTAGACTTTTGACAAGAACAAGAAAGTTTGATCACATTACGCCTGTACTGGCTCACCTGCACTGGCTTCCTGTGCACTTAAGATGTGACTTTAAGGTTTTACTACTTACGTATAAAATACTACACGGTCTAGCTCCAGCCTATCTTGCCGATTGTATTGTACCATATGTCCCGGCAAGAAATCTGTGTTCAAAAGACTCCGGCTTATTAGTGATTCCTAGATCCCCAAAAAAGTCTGCGGGCTATAGAGCGTTTTCCGTTCGGGCTCCAGTACTCTGGAATGCCCTCCCGGTAACAGTTCGAGATGCTACCTCAGTAGAAGCATTTAAGTCTCACCTTAAAACTCATTTGTATACTCTAGCCTTTAAATAGACCTCCTTTTTAGACCAGTTGATCTGCCGCTTCTTTTCTTTTTTCCTCCTATGTCCCCCCCTCCCTTGTGGAGGGGGTCCGGTCCGATGACCATGGATGAAGTACTGGCTGTCCAGAGTCGAGACCCAGGATGGACCGCTCGTCGGGACCTAGGATGGACCGCTCGCCTGTGTATCGGTTGGGGACATCCCTACGCTGCTGATCCGCCTCCGCTTGGGATGGTTTCCTGTGGAAGGGACTCTCGCTGCTGTTTTGGATACGCTTTGAACTGAACTCTTGCGCCTGTGTTGGAGCCACTATGGATTGAACTTTCACAGTATCATGTTAGACCCGCTCGACATCCATTGCTTTCGGTCCCCTAGAGGGGGGGGGGGTTTGCCCACATCGGAGGTCCTCTCCAAGGTTTCTCATAGTCAGCATTGTCACTGGCGTCCCACTGGGTGTGAGTTTTCCTTGCCCTTATGTGGGTTCTTCCGAGGATGTTGTAGTCGTAATGGTTTGTGCAGTCCTTTGAGACATTTGTGATTTGGGGCTATATAAATAAACATTGATTGATTGATTGATTGACCTCTAAACCGAGGTATGTACCGAACCGGAATTTCGGTGTACCGTTACACCCTTACTAAGCACTGCCACCTACTGCAATGCTATCAAACACCACTAAAGCGAAGGCCACCCCTGCCGCCCCCCGACACGACAAACAAACAGACCACCGACTCTATCGCCGCCGCCACCTATCCCAATGCAAACACCGCCGCTGAATCTCCACTTTCATTGGCTCATGTGCGCTTGCATTCACATTCGAGAGGAAGACGTGCGCTCTTCGTCACCGTTGGGCGGAGTGCAGGACCTCATAAATCAGCAGATGGGCTCGGGCGTGTAGGTGAGCGCCAGGGCGTGCGTTGTAAGCAGGGCGGGGGTTCCTTGTGCGTTCGAAACACGCGGGCTCCGACCCTTCGGCCCCGTCTGACTGGAGCGGACTTGACAGAAAAGCTGACAGATGCTTTGCCGACCCTCCATTATTTATGAGCGTGTTTCCACGCCGCTTACGGTCGGCGTTGTGTTGTACCGTCCTTCCCGTGGGTGGCTGAATGTGCACCTTTCCCTGGCACAACAACATTTTAAATGTCCACGATTCCAAGAGGAAAATGATCAAAACGTCTAAAGCAGGGGTGTCCAAACTTTTTCCACTGAGGGCCGCGCACTAAAAAATCAAAGCAAGTGGGGGCCATTTTGATATGTTTTTATTTCAAAAAACAATACAATATATGTATAAAAAATATACATTTGGGATTTTGGTCAAAAATATATTTAAAATGTGTCATTATTTTGTATTATTGCTATTTAAGGTTTCAATCGGGCTTCACGGTGGCAGAGGGGTTAGTGCGTCTGCCTCACAATACAAAGGTCCTGCAGTCCTGGGTTCAAATCCAGGCTCGGGATCTTTCTGTGTGGAGTTTGCATGTTCTCCCCGTGAATGCGTGGGTTCCCTCCGGGTACTCCGGCTTCCTCCCACTTCCAAAGACATGCACCTGGGGATAGGTTGATTGGCAACACTAAATTGGCCCTAGTGTGTGAATGTGAGTGTGAATGTTGTCTATCTGTGTTGGCCCTGCGATGAGGCGGCGACTTGTCCAGGGTGTACGCTGCCTTCCGCCCGATTGTAGCTGAGATAGGCGCCAACGCCCCCCGCGACCCCAAAAAGGGAATAAGTGGTAGAAAATGGATGGGATGGAAGGTTTAAATCTATAGGCGGGTAGCCTGTAAGGACCAGATGAGTCGCCCGCTGGCCTGTTCTAAAAATAGCTCAAATAGCAGCACTTACCAGTGAGCTGCCTCTATTTTTTAAATGTTATTTTTTTACTAGCAAGCCGGTCTCGCTTTGCTCGACATTTTTAATTCTAAGAGAGGCAAAACTCAAAAAGAATTTGAAAATCCAAGAAAATATTTTAAAGACTTGGTCTTCACTTGTTTAAATAAATTCATTTATATTTTTAATTTGCTTCTTATAACTTTCAGAAAGACAATTTTAGAGAAAAAATACAACCTTAAAAAGGATTTTAGGATTTTTAAACCAATATACCTTAAAACCTTTCAAATTCCTTCCTCTTTTTTACTGAAAATTCAAATCAATGTTCAAGTAAATGTATTAATTTTATTGTAAAGAATAATAAATACATTTGAATTTAATTCTTAAATGTAGCTTCTGTTTTTTCAACGAATAATATTTGTGAAATATTACTTCAAACTTATTATGATCAAAATTAAAAAAAATTATTCTGGCAAATCTACAAAATCTGTAGAATCAAATTTCAAAGTATTTTGAATTTCTTTAAAAAAAAATTGTCCTAGAAAATCCATCAGAAATAATGGATTTGTCTTTGTTAGAAATATAGCTTGGTCCAATTTGTTATATATTCTAACAAAGTGCAGATTGGATTTTAACCTATTTAAAACATGTCATCAAAATTCTAAAATTTATCTTAATCAGGAAAAATGACTAATGATGTTCCATAAATTATTTTTTTTATTTTTTCACAAAGATTCAAATTAGCTAGTTTTTCTCCTCATTTTTCTTTAGGTTGAAGAGTCGAAATTGAAAATAGACTATGTTTCAAAATTAAATTTTAATTTTTTTCCTGTTTTCTCCTCTTTTAAACCGTTCAATCAGGTATTTTTTTCATCATTTATTCTCAACAAAAAACATTCCATAAAAGGCAAAAAAATGTACGGCGGAATGACGGACAGAAATACCCATTTTTATATATATATAGATTTATTTATTAAAGGTAAATTGAGCAAATATCTGGCAATTTATTTAAGTGTGTATCAAACTGGTAGCCCTTCGCATTAATCAGTACCCAAGAAGTAGCTCTTGGTTTCAAAAAGGTTGGTGACCCCTGCTCTAGATCAACATTAAGTCTATCGGTCAATATAACGTTTTTAAAGATTTAAGTTGTATGCGCATTTTGTCAAAGAAAACCCTGTTTTGTTGTGGAGAAAAAAAACACAAAATATGCAAGTTTCCCCCAATAGAATTTTAAAGTGGAATATATGAGATTATAGAATAATTGGAGGCTTAAAAATGTCAACACATAACACCATTGATTCCAATTTGTTATTTTTTTTTTTTTAGCAATGACACAAAAAAATGCACTAAAATTATTGGGGATCCAAAAGTACTCATTAAAAATGAAACACTTTTTTTTTTTTTTTACTGTTTACTTTAAACACAATTGTCTTGAGATCAACTTCAGATCCATCCGTCAATTATAACTTTTATTGTTGTTTATGTTTTCTGTTTGTTCTTATTAGGCCCTTTTTTAGGAAAAAAAAAACTACTTTGTTTTTAAATGGCAAACACAAAATATGCAACATTTTCCCCCCAAACTATCTCAAAGTGCAATATTTAATGTGACATTGATTTTGATTAATTATTATTTTTTTAAAGAAAGTAACAGCCTGCATGGCAGCTTTGTGTTATTAGCGTAAACATTGCAACATTTTCTTGTCATATTTCACATTTTACTGTTTTATACCACTTTTTCTGTTTTTTATTATTTAATTGTTATTTTTAGAATGTGTTTAGGGCCATTGAAAAATTACCCGCGGGCCGCAAATGGCCCCCGGGCCGCACTTTGGACACCCCTGGTCTAAAGTATGAAATTAACAGTCGGTTAAACCAGTCTTTTTCAACCTTTTTTGAGCCAAGGCACAGTTTTTGCCTTTAATAAAATCCGGAGGTACACCACATCATTAAAAAACGAAACTCAGTTGACAGTAAAAAAGTGCTTTTTTTTTTTTTTAGAAACAACGAACACAATAAAACAAAGACTCACTGTACAAGGTCTGCACTCACTAGGGTGCTGACTGATTGTTTGGATAAATAATTAATCATAATCCTCACTCAGGTTAAAATGAGGTCAAGCGAACGAGCGTCTTTTTGTGTCTTTCTCCCCATCTTCAGGTCACAAATACATGACCAAGTTCTCGGTTTATAATCTAAGATTTCTCTTTCACCAACTCAGAGGCGATGCAGCAGCTCAGTATGTCACGCCGCTTAAAGTAAATTGTCTGCGTTAGCGTTTATAATTAAAAAAAATGCTAATACTTGGTTTATATTCCGGTCAGCAAATTTAAATGAAGTATTTTTGGCAGTTTTTAGAGGGTGCAATAGTGTACTCCTCATAGCCGCCTCATACTTGCCCTATTTTATGAGTTAGAATAACAAAAATACATATGTTCTTGTCTTACATATGGATCGTGAATGATTTGCAAACTTCCATAAAAAGTTCCCCTTTACTTTTACATCAAAAGGTGAAACAAAAAGAACACGACACATTGTCATTTATTGATAGTTATGTTGTAATTTGACAATTATTTATTTACTAAAACACCTTTTTAACCAACTCGAAGTAGCCAGACGACGCATGATGTTAGTGTCAGGTTCAAACACTGACGACATCTATTAAACAATACAAGAAGCAAGGAATTCAACAGAGACATAATTATCGGTTCGCAGCCGAGTGTGAAGCGGCCGGAATGAGAATCAGCACCTCCAAATCCGAGTCCATGGTTCTCTCCCGGAAAAGGGTGGAGTGCCATCTCCGGGTTGGGGAGGAGACCCTGCCCCAAGTGGAGGAGTTCAAGTACCTAGGAGTCTTGTTCACGAGTGGGGGAAGAGTGGATCGTGAGATCGACAGGCGGATCAGTGCGGCGTCTTCAGTAATGCGGACGTTGTACCGATCCGTTGTGGTGAAGAAGGAGCTGAGCCGGAAGGCAAAGCTCTCAATTTACCGGTCGATCTACGTTCCCATCCTCACCTATGGTCATGAGCGTTGGGTCATGACCGAAAGGATAAGATCACGGGTACAAGCGGCCAAAATGAGTTTTCTCCACCGTGTGGCGGGGCTCTCCCTTAGAGATAGGGTGAGAAGCTCTGCCATCCGGGAGGAACTCAAAGTAAAGCCGCTGCTCCTCCACATCGAGAGGAGCCAGATGAGGTGGTTCGGGCATCTCGTCAGGATGCCACCCGAACGCCTCCCTAGGGAGGTGTTTAGGGCATGTCTAACCGGTAGGAGGCCAGGGGGAAGACCCAGGACACGTTGGGAAGACTATGTCTCCCGGCTGGCCTGTGAACGCCTCGGGATCTCCCGGGAAGAGCTAGACGAAGTGGCTGGGGAGAGGGAAGTCTGGGTTTCCCTGCTTAGGGTGCTACCCCCGCGACCTGACCTCGGATTGGCGGAAGAAGATGGATGGATGGATGGATAATTAAATTTGGCTCAATTGAAGAGAGACTCTGGCGAGAGATTGTATGCCTCCTCTTATACTTGGACTTTCTCTGATTACATGGCAATAGCTGTTTCTCAGGGTCGGGGGTCATAAAGAGCCATTCCCGTTGATTACAACAGTTCAAAGAAGAGGTGCCTGGAACTTTGGCAGATCCTGCTTTCTCTCCGCTTTGTGGTTCTCGGGTAAAAACAAAATCTTTCCGTGGATTACAATACATGCAAGAAACAGAACACCTTCATGTTGCTTCCCATCCTACAGGGTGGAGTTTTACAAGCCTTCTTCTCGGTAGGTTCAAAGAAAACTTTTTTCTTCTCGCCGGGAACTCATGGGAACACAGTTTTGCGATAACTTAGGGACAATTGTTCTGACATTTAGCTTATTTGTGCACTTCCACATGCCACTTGCCGCTGTTAGCGTGACCTTTGACCCCATCAAGTGTCACTAAATCCCCGTCTGGCCCCTCCAGACTCCCTTGAGAGCCACTCGGAGGCTCACAGCTGGAAGTCTCCGTCCGCTGGATTGAATTACAGCTTTGATTAATCGAATCAGCGTTGAGGAAGTCGATCGAGCGAGGTCTCGCAGGCTCGCCGCGGCGAGTCATCCGGCAACCTCGCCGGCTCGCCGAGGCCCGAGGCCGCGCGCCACGGACGCCTCCAACCAACGAGGGGCGCCGATGCTAATGAGAGTTGCGGCGTAATTAACACAAATGGAATGTTTAATGCCATTTTTCCATTTCAAAGAAAGTCCCGGGGCAATAGCGCACTTTGTCCTCTGGCAAACAATAACCGCAGTTTGCCTTCGCCTTCATTAGATCAAACTCAGCGAGCGCCGCAGGGGCTTCCCGCTCGTCATGTGCGACACCACAGATTCACGTTACCAACCCAGACATTTAAACCTGATGTGTCAGCTAAAATTAGCATATTTTCAAATATTGACATCTCCAAACAAACAACAGAGACAAGAACAAATAATCGAAATTAGAAAAAGCTGACATTTTTAATTGAGTCATAGAGGCTGTCGATTTGATTCGATTCTTGGGGGTAAGGAATCGAGTTAGGATTGATTCCCGATACAAAATCAATACATTTTTTAATAACATTGGGTGCCAGTTCCATGATTAACTACATTCCTCTATAAAATACATAAAACATATCTGGTCAATTTATATATTACTTAGAAGAAAATTATAACCAAACATTTAATAAAGTCAAATACAAATAAGGCACTGCGGGGAAGTAGCGACTTGTCCAGGGTGTACACCGCCTTCCGCCCGAATGCAGCTGAGATAGGCTCCAGCACCCCCCCGTAAACCCCAAAATGGACAAGCGGTAGAAAATGGATGGATGGACAAATAAGGCAACAAGAGAAGTATTCAGCAATTCTCTTTTCTAAAGTAAATCTGTTCAGCAGATATGATCATCTACATCAGGAGTCGGCAACCCGCGGCTACGTAGCCGCATGCGGCTCTTTGACCACTCTGATGTGGCTCAGCCGCATATTTGCCGACCGCCCGGAGAAGTCCGGTAGATTTCCAATTTTAATGTCTCTATCAGAAATTTCCCGGGTAAACATTTTTCGATTTTCACCCAGACGTCAACCTTGAGGGCGTGCCGTGATGACAATGCCACTAACACCCTTTCTACATGTCATCGCGCCAGGATTTTCACCATGCTATCTGCGTGCCGGCCATCCGGTCACATTTTGCATGCAACCTCTATCTGAACTCAGACGCAACTGTAAGGCATACTTGCTCAACAGGTCACACTGAGGGTTGTGATATAAACAGCTATAACACTCTTACTAATACTGTGAACCCACACCTAACAAGAATGACGAACACATTTCAGGAGAACATCTGAACTATAACACAACTTAAACACGACAGAACAAATACCCAGAATCCCATGTATCCTGACTCTTCCGGGCTCCATTATACACCCAGCTACCACCAACCCAACCCTGCCCACCTCAAACGACGCACGGAAGGGGGGGTTGGGTTGGTGGAAGCTGGGTGTTTAATGGAGCCCGGAAGGGGCAGGATACATGGGATTTGGGGTATTTGTTCTGTCGTGTTTATGTTGTGTTATAGTGCTCATGTTCTCCTGAAATGTGTTAGTCATTATTGTTTGGCGTGGGTTCACAGTTTGGCGCATATTTGTAAGAGTGCTAAAGTTGTTTAAACGGCCACCCTCAGTGTGACCTGTATGGCTGTTGACTAAGTATGCCTTGCAGTCTCTTACGTGTGTCTGGAATAGTCTCGTCAAACAATTCTTTGGGCTGGCAAACTATTTGTACAAGCTGTAGAGGGCGGTAGTGACATCATTGTACGCCCTTATTATTGTTCATTAGGTGAACACCAGCATACATTCGAGAGAATAATCACTCTGAAATTCGGGAGTCTCCCGGGAAAATTGGGACGGTTGTCAGGTGTGACGCTGTCAAGCGGCATTCATATAAAACTCGCGGGCCGCACTAACATTACATTTTCACATTAAGGTGCGGGCCGTGTGTCTGAGACCCCTGGTTTATACATAGCACAAAGCAAAAAAACAACTCTGTATGCAGGATTATTTCATTATGAATTTCAAAAGTGTTATGTGGCTCCCATTGTTTTCTTTACTTTGTGAAACGGGTCAAAATGGCTCTTTGAGTGGTAAAGGTTGCCGACCCCTGATCTACATCAATATATATTACTGTTTTAATTGGTTTCAGCCTTCAAATCGTTTTTAATCATATTTATTTTATATTGTTTTTATATATGTTTAATATGTATTTATTTTAATTTTTTGGTTTTATTCCGTCATTGGTGGAGCTCAGGATAGTATTTGAATGTTGTTTTTAATATTCTTGTGCAGCACATTGGAAACATTTTGTTTAAATGTGGTATATAAATAAAGTGGACAGGACTGGATATTATTTGTCTGAGTGGCTGGACAGGAATAATTTAATAAATAAATACATAAAAAAAATAATAAATACATTTTGGATTTTTTGAATTGATAAAGAATAGTTACAAATAAGAATCACTATTAATCTGAAAATCACATTTTATTTTTGACAACCCTATCACTTATTCACCTGTAACACAAAGTTTTGTCTTTAAAAAAGAAATAATAACAAAAAAAAAAAAAACAAAAAAAAAAAACATATATATATATATATATATATATATATATATATATATATATATATATAGTCAAGGTTTCTGTGCTGTATCCGTTAAGTCAGCCTGTTTTGCAGGGAAACCTGCAAACTGTTTTAAGCATTATTTTTATATTGTTACATCTTGGTGGAAAAAGTTTAGACACCCCTGATCTAAAATACTAAAAGCTCTCAAAATAAAAATAAAATATAAAAAAATTTTATTTAGTTCATTAATTCATAAATTAATTGGAAAAATTACAACAACCGTAATGAAGACTTGAATGCCTAACTGAAATTAATATTTTTGTACAGGCATAATTTTTGACAACAGGTTATGCAGTTAAATAGCTGTATTATTATTTGTATTCAATTATTACACAGGGAAAAAATTGTAAAAATGTAGGGGGAAAATAGCAAAATAATCGTTATGTTATCAGAAAAAGCTGAAATGTTCTAATAATTAATAATATATTTTTCAATTTAAATAAAACTATCATTTGGCACCGCATACTTTCGATTGTTCAGTAAAAGTTTGGACCTCCCTGAACTAAAGTATCGATACTTTGATTGGAGCACAAAGATCCAGCTATTGATTTTTCCGTATCGACAAATAGCAAAATAATCGTTATATAATTCGAAAAAGCTGAAATGTTCTAAAAATTAATAGTATATTTTTAATCTAAATAAAACAATATCAATGGGCCCCACATACTTTTGATAGTTCATTAAAAGTTTGGACCTCCCTGAACTAAAGTATCGATACTTTGATTGGAGCATAAAGATCCGGTATCGGCGCTATTGATTTTTCCGTATCGACAAATAGCAAAATAATCGTTATGTAATTAGAAAAAGCTGAAATGTTCTAATAATGAATAGTATATTTTTAATTTCAGTAAAACAGTATCAATGGGCCCCGCATACTTTCGATTGTTCAGTAAAAATTTGGACCTCCCTGAACTAAAGTATCGATATTTTGATTGGAGCATAAAGATCCGGTATCGGCGCTATCGACATGTCCGTATCGATCCGCACCTCACCACTTCAAGCGACCTGCCCCATTTCTCCTCCACCGCGCCGTCAAAGCCTAATTGGAGGCCTGCGAGACCCCCAAACATCAGTTTGTCAGTTATTCACGTCAAAAGCGGCGCGCCGGCGTGACCTTTTCTCCGGCGTGGACAGCTCCCGAGACGGGGTTACACGGCGCCGCACTATTATTAGCGCGTGTCCTGTGTTGCGGCACAGATGTGTGCATTGTGTCCTTCCCCCCGCGGCCGCGCAGGTAGTTTGTTCGGAGCGCCTTCCCTCTTATTTCCCCTGCCTCGCTGGAGAGGGAGCCCACAATGGCGCCCGGCTCGCCTTTTCTCACTCGGGGGGTTGGATTGAGAGAAAAATAGGGAGCTTTTGCCGACGTGCCGCCTGTTCATTTACAGAAACGACAGAAAAGAAAGGGAAAAAATGATAAGAAGAAAGCCACAAAGGCATTGGGGACACAATGGAGTTCTGATATCATTCACAAAATAGACAGGAGGCCTTTATCTGCAGGGGGGAGGGGCCTCCATTTGAGGGTGATGGGCCCGGGGTGGCAGGAAGGAGTGTGCACACCCACCCCCGCCCTCCTGGAAAGCAACATTTTTGTGTAAAAGCCACAGTGTTGTTGTCATGTGCAATAACGCGCGTCATTCCTCCTGCAGGCGGTTAGGGAGCACAATCAAATCACTCTGCTTTCAGCACGCCGCAGACAAAGTGACACGCTAAAAGTCACACAAAGACGCCCGAGCAGCAGCCGCCTGTCACAAAAACACACACACGCACACACACACACACGCACACACACACACGCACCATACGCCAAACAAACCGCAGACGACCTTCAGCGGAAGCATCTTAACTGCGAAGCAAAAGGCAGCCGTGACTCATCGATTATTGATGAGTCGAGTTTTAACAATTTTCCCTCCGTCATGTGAAATCTAATCGATTTGTTTCTTTTCACGGTCGGAGGGGTGAACTTCAGGCCTGCCTCCCGCGGAAATGTTAGTCCCCAAAACTTTGCTTTAGTTTCCAGAAGCTATCTCGAGAGGAATGTTTATTTTGATCTGTTGAAACGTTAGTTTTTCTTTTAAAATGATGTTATTATGTTTACCACTAGGTCACTGAAGAGCAGGCCTGGGCAATTATTTTGACTGGGGGGCCAAATTTAGAGAAAGAAATGTCTGAGGGCCGGTGTGGGGAGGCGGAGCCGGCAGTCTGACAGCGAGGCAGGCCATGCCGTAGCCCGGCCCAAGATGGCGGCGAAGAGGCGTGGCCTGGAGTCCGACAGCGAGGCAAGCAACGCCGTAGTTAAGTTAATGTTAAAGTTAAAGTACCAATGATTGTCACACACACACACACACACTAAAGGGTGGTGAAATGTATCCTCTGCATTTGACCCACCCCCTAGGAAGTGAGGGGAGCAGTGGGCAGCAGCGCCCCGGAATCATTTATGGATATTTAAACCCCAATTCCAACCCTTGATGCTGAGTGCCAAGCAGGGAGGCAATGGATCCCATTTTTTCATAGTCTTTGGTATGACTCGGCCGGGGTTTGAACTCACAACCTAAGGATTTCAGGGCGGACACTCTAACCACTAGGCCACTGAGTAGGTAAAAAAGTCCGACAGCGAGGCAGGACACACCATAGCCCGGCCCAAGATGGCGGCGAGGAGGCGTGGCTGGCAGTCCGACAGCGAGGTAGGGCACGCCGTAGCCCGGCCTAAGATGGCGGCGAGGAGGTGTGGCTGGCAGTCCGACAGCGAGGTAGGGCACGCCGTAGCCCGGCCCAATAATGTTTGATTGAATGCTAAAAACGTTTTGACAAACCTCCTTAAAAAAACGGAATGTAATTGTACATTTTTCTATGAACGACAAAACACAAAATATTGACAACATATGACCGTCACACCCCCTCTCGATCGACATATTTTACAATCGACCAAAACACGACAAACAGCAAAATCTGAACGCAAAGGGTAAAAATACAATATACAATCTGATATACAAATAAGCTTTAGAATTGTGTTGTTAAAATCTCCTTCCGCGTCTTTGCCCACATTTGCGGTCCTCTCCAAGGTTTCTCAAAGTCACTGTCACCGACGTCCCACTGGGGTCAGTTTTTCCTTGCCCTTATGTGGGTTCTGTACCGAGGATGTCGTTGTGGTTTGTGCAGCCCTTTGAGACACTTGTGATTTAGGCCTATATAAATAAACATTGATTGATTGATTTTTAACCCAATTAGGTGAAATTACATAATCTCCCACAGCACACCAGTGAATTAGTGTGAATTATATTTATATAGCGCTTTTCTCTAGTGACTCAAAGCGCTTTTACAAAGTAAAACCCAATAACTAAATAAATAAATAAACGGGTTGTACTTCTATTGCGCTTTTCTACCTTCAAGGTACTCAAAGCGCTTTGACACTACTTCCACATTTACCCATTCACACACACATTCACACACTGATGGAGGGAGCTGCCATGCAAGGCGCCAACCGGCACCCATCAGGAGCAAGGGTGAAGTGTCTTGCTCAGGACACAACGGACGTGACGAGGTTGGTACTAGGTGGGGATTGAACCAGGGACCCTCGGGTTGCGCACGGCCACTCTCCCACTGGGTCACGCATACATGGTACTGGGAGCGGGTGGGTAAAGTGTCTTGCCCAAGGACACAACGGCAGTGACTAGGATGGCGGAAGCGGGGATCGAACCTGGAACCTTGAAGTTGCTGGCACGGCCACTCTACCAACCGAGCTATACCGCACCAGATTGTATCTCACAGTGCACTGTTGTGCCGCGGCACAGTGGTTGGAAAACACTGGTGTACATAAGATGTAATGGTGGTTCTTTGTTCAACATGTTGCATAGATTATGTTTAACAGGTCATCTTTAAGCCGTTTTCTGACCGTCCCTTCAGGATGCTCTGTTTGTGAGGGGTTTTTATTTACGTGCCTCCACTTCGACAGCGTCTTCTCCCCGTCAATTGTTTTGTACCGGTAGTTTTTAGCGCTTCCATAGCGAGTCTACTGACATGAGACACTACTCTGTATTAGAAATGGCAACAGTAGAGGATGGATGCCCCACGACAAGAGGATAGAGAAAAAGAAGGCTCTTATTGACGACAAATGCAGACGTGCACACATTTCCGGGATTTATGCAGATAATAAATACACATCAGCAGGTAGCAATAGGTAAGAAAAGTGGGTTTTGCAGAAGAAGGTGAAACAAAACGCCAGATAATATCTCTCCCAATAGGTGCCATTTTGGTGTCCTTGTACACCCACCATAACAATAGACGTATGTTGAAGCACAGTACGTCTGACTACGGTAGCCGTAATGCTTCCACAATCCATCAGCGGTCCTGCTTTAAAGTCATACTAAAATATTTTGAGTGCCGTGTGTAATGTTCTATATCCTCAATGAAACATCAAAGTTGTGGTGTTGCTTGCTTACGGGTACTTGCTGGCGTCATATAATGAACAGGAGACGTCAACCTGCCATCTAATGGTCACAGTTATCATTACAACTTGTACGCTATCTTCTCGCCGTTTTCTGAATGCCCTGTTTTGTGGGCAGCCTTATTCACTTGCCTCCACTTTGACAGCTGATTTTCCCCACCAAATGGCAACAGCGGAGGATACATGTGCATGTACGAGCCAGTCGGACCCACAACAGGAGGCTAGCAAAAAAGAAGGAGCAAATTGACGACAGCGTTTGACTACAACGGCGGACTCGTGCAAAGCACTTTTGGTCAATTTCTACCATATATGGTAATATCTGCTGATGGCACACTTGGGAAAAACGTCACAAATTAAGGCAAATTCAAGATTTTTTTTTAATAAATATGTCCGCAATGCCTCCTTGTTTTTGACATTTTCAGATCCTAAAAACCCAAGAACAGGTACCGTTAGGTAGTATGAAAAATACATATGTATGAAGAATGAACAAGACACAGAACAAACCAAAAGTAGTGAAACAAAAATGAATATTATCAACAACAGTATTAATATTAATTATAATTTCAGCATAGCAGTGATTAAAAATCCCTCATTGACATTATCATTAGACAATAATAAAACTAAAAAAAAAGAACAATAGTGTCACAGTGGCTTACACTTGCATCGCATCTCATAAGCTTGACAACACACTGTGTCCAATATTTTCACAAAGATAAAATAAGTCATATTTTTGGTTCGTTTAATAGTTAAAACAAATGTACATTATTGCAATCAGCTGATAAAACATTGTCCTTTACAATTATAAAAGCTGCTGGTAGATCCTGCTGAAATCCTATGTATCGAATGAATCGTTTTCAATCTGAAATATATCGTTTTTCAATCGAAAATCGCGTTGTATCGAAAAATTTCGAAACATAATCGAATCCCGACCCCAAGAATCGATATTGAATTGAATCATGGGACACCCAAAGATTCGCAGCCCTATGGCTTATAGTCCGGTGCGCTCTAAAGTCCAGAAAATGTGGTATTAAAAAAAAAACATTCCACTCTTGTGTTGCGATCCGTGACTCGGATCTTCACATATTATTGTTTGTTTTTCCATCTTTGTTCTTATTCTCCGTTTGATCCGTTTATTTCCCGTTTAGTCCATCACCATGGTTACTTATTAGTTTCAGCTGTTACTCCCGGTTCCTGCACACCTGTTCTCTGTTAATCACCTTCCCTTTATAAGCCTTCCTCTTTTCGTTCTTCTGCCTGGGACTCTAATTTTTTTTCACACAACGGTACGTCTGCTTTGCACTTTTGCTTAAATGCAATTCCTGTAGTATTCTCGCGAGCTCTCACACTGCGCAATTGTATTTATTCTTAGCTCTCATGCTAAATGTTTTGTTTTCCCCTTTGTGTGCCTGTGTGCCAGTTTAATTGACTATTTGTTTATCCTAGCTTTCATGCTAGCGTCTTTTGTTTGCCTTTCCTTAGCTCCAGTATTTTTGTTTTCTAGCACCTTTTGTTATTCAAATAAATAGTTAAACCTTACCTTTGCTGTGTTCTATTTTGACGCATCCTCGAGGGAATCGAACCCGGCACCACGATGCCGAACAGACGTAACATCTTGCAGGCTATTGTGTGCGTTCTATTGCTCTGTGGAAATTATGTTTACGTATTTCAAGCTATGAAATATGAAAAGTTCAGATTTTTATCGTGTATATTAGTTAAACCCAAAAACAAAAAATATTATTAAAAAATCAAATAAAAATAAAAACCCATCATAAACTACGAAAGCAAGGGTAAAAAAAATAAATATACAATTAATTGAAGCAACACAATTTTTTTGTAATATAAATAATCGATTGAATTGATTATTATTTGCAGCCCTGCACAGACATACTTATAAATAACTATTCAATTATAGCTGAGAGAGCCAAAAAGACAAATATTTCAAAATGTATTCCCGTAAGAGCCATATAATATATTTTCTAACACTGAACACAACTAAACGGGTGCATTTTTAAGTAAGACCAACATTTCCAGAGTATAATAGGTCTCTTGTTCTTTGTAATAACAGTGTTATTCGGAAGCCAACAGTGGAGGGGGCGTGGCCTGTGGGCCTGCAGCGAAGCGGGGTGTTGCCGCGATCAGCCTCGAAATCAGCGATAGGTGCCTAGATGGCCCACCTGGGCCTTGTTATCTAATCACCTGTCGCTCTGTTATAAGCAGCAGCCAGGAGGAGAAATGGGGTTGGAGCTGGAGCCAGAGCACGAGCAAAGACGTCAGAGAAAAATACAATTGCTGGAAAGCAACTGAGAGACTTATTGAAAAAAAGGACAATATTGTAACCCTGAAACGGGCTCTCAGGTTACCATTCTTACCATTAATGCAACTTCTTGGACAGGTGCGGTAGAAAACGGATGGATGGATTAAAAATGCATGAGAATGTTTTATATTTTGAACATTATTTTCAACACTGTGATTACAAGTGGAATTATTCATTACTTATCGTGTTAAGCAAAGTCAGCTCAGATTTATCCGAGAGCCAGACGCAGTCATCAAAAGAGCCATAGGTTCCCTGCCCTTGAATTATAGTAACAACAATTTTAAAAATGACAGTGTGATATTTCTTTAAATGTATATGACTTGCAGCACAACAAATTACTTAACAATAAATCCAAATCGCTCCCTAATGACTTCCTTCCCTCAACTTTCACTTCACCCCATCCCTTCCACACCCCCTACAGTCCAGCTGCTCGCTAACACTGGACTCTCTGATCCCCTATTAGCCTCCTGTCATCCCTGGGTCAATATTAACCCCCCCGCCCCACACCCCCGCCCATCACCACCCTCTCTCCATCCAAACCAAACCTCCATGTCAGCTGCCCCGCGCCCGCTCTGCCATGCACTTATTAACTGGCTGTCACGTTGAGCGGCCCGGCCCGAGACAGCCTTTAGCGTCGCCGCGTCCGCTGACTGCGGGCCGACTTAAGCCCGGGGGGCTTTGCACAGACAAGAAAGCAGCATAAGCGAGGATGTTGGGTGGTGTGGGGCGGGGTGAAACCTGTGGAAAAAAGATCCGCGCGGGGGCTTGAATACACACAAACACACTGCATGTGCTTTGTTGAGGAAAACTGCAATGTCAGCGATACAGTCACTTTGACGGGTTTATTAGTCAGCATGCTGCTTGCACGATTATGTGAAGAAAATAAACTATGTGAAGAAAATAAACACCATAAGGGTGTCGAAAGAGCTAATTTTGGGGAGCCAAGTTATTGAATGTGGAGAGGCTGAGCCGACGGCGGGGCGGGACACGCGTTGGCCCTGCTCAAGATGGCGGCCAGGAGGCGGAGAATGCAGCGGAAGGAAGAGGCGGGGGGTGCAGCAATCGAGATCAGGTGCGTGGCTCACACACCGGCTCACAATTTGCCTATCTCCTCACAGTGTTTAAAAGGGGAGAAGGAGGAAAGATCAAAAGGAAGAGGCGGAGTGCCCGCAGCACAGCAGAAGCAGACGAACAAGGCCGACTCGAGAATGAGCCCCAAAGGAAGACGACGACACCGGCAGCTGAAAAGCAGACCGAGACGAGCAGCGGAGGAGTAGGAACTGACAAGCGACCAAATCAACACTGATTTTATTTGAAAAAATAAAAGAGTCAAACCTGCTCGACACAATGTCCTTCCTGGGTGGTCCATGCAATCCACAAGACGACGGCTGGAGTCGTTCACATTGATGTTTCATGTTTTGAGGCACCAGGCCACGCCCACATATTCTGGTGTCGGATTGTCGTATTCACAATTTATTGTCACCTCCGTGTGTCATATATTTCATTTTGGTCCCTCGGGGTAGTTTGTTAAAGTATCAACCCTGCAAATTTCTCGTCGACATGTCAAACAGGGGAAAATTAAAAATTAAGCGTTTCAATCTGGCCCGCCGGACATTCCTAAATTTTTAGATCTTTATGATGGAAACTGTAGCTGCCATTTTGTCGTGCAGTGATGTTTTCAGAATGACCGTAAGTCTTGAACTATAAAAATTATTTTAATTATGCATGCAAGTCATTTACTGCGATTACCGTATTTCCTTGATTTTCCGCCGGACATATAGTATGAGCCTGCCGGGTCAAATTCGCTTTGCAAAATAATGAGCGCATGCTTAGTATTACCGCCGGGTCAAACTCGTGACGTCACGAGTGACACTTCCTCTGTCATCATTTTCAAAATGGAGGAGGCTGATTTCAATACCGGTAATTTGAAATCGCATAAAGGGAAGAAGATTAAGAGCTATTCAGTATGATTTAAGGTCCAAGTTATTGAATACCGGTATGCTATAAAGAACAGTAAGCAGCTATGTTTTATTAATATACCCGTACCTGTGGAGAGGTGGAGCCGACGGTCCGACAGACAGCAGGGCAGGCTAGAGCCCGGCCATAGATGGCGGCGAGCGAGCGGAGTGGAGGAGCGGAAGAGCGACCTGGACTGAGGTTTTATTGCAAAATAAACAAAGTCAAACTGCTTAAGCCATGTCCTTCCTTGGTGGTCCTGGGAACCCGCAAGACGACGGCTTGAGACTGCCACAATACCGTAGCTGCGTGTGTCAAATATGAGTCATTTAATGACTCCCGCCTCCTGATGGTAGAGGGTGCTAGTGATCCTTCTTGCGACTACTCGGTTGCAGAAGAAGTTAAATGAGTCATGTGATATGTGCTGGGACGGATATGACGGACCTTTTAGTTTGTAACACTCCTATGCTGGCTATGTAAACAACCGGGCTGAAATAAAGCATGTTCCAGTCCTAAATACCCAGTGTATTATTTATACAATAACACTTCCTGGTGGCAGCGGTGGGATAAAGAGATCGAGAACGAGAGGGGGAGTTGACCGAGGATAATTCTGTCGTTGCCCGTGAGGAGCCGAGCTAACTGATAGCAGCGGTCTGCTATCAGAGCGCACTATGGCTAGACACTAACCGACCATGAACTGGACCAGCAATAAAATAAAACAGTTTTCTAAACTGGAATTCAAATCGAAGCAGGAGGTAATAAAGGAAGATCTCCATCGAGACAGAGAGACTTTTAAAACTGAAGAAAGATAAGGAAGACTTTATAAACAAGTTATCGATGCTTTTGATCAGTAGGAGCTGGCATGGACTATATTTATAAGTAAAGGTAATACCATAATAAAGTTTTTTTAATCAAATGTACTTTTCATGATGGTATCCTTACATCACACGCACATTTTTACTGCATGCCTTTGGTAAGTGCCGGAGTGAGAAGAGGTTTTAAAATAATTAGCGCATGCCCTTGGTAAGCGCAGGAGCGAGAAGAGGTTTTAAATTAATTAGCGCCCCGGCGGCAATTTGAGGAAATACGGTAATCACGATTAATCACAATGCAAATGTGTGACCCATCTGCTTTAAAAAGTAATCACTTGAAAGTAAGAATAAAACTACAATATGTCCTTGCTGAAAGTGAGGGAGAAACAGGCTTATTGGGACCACTACGCTGCTTAGTTGTCACGGTTTCCATTTTATAGGAGCAGATCCTTCCACATGTTCAAATATAACTTTTTTTTTTATTTTTATTGAACGCTTTTGACCGTTTTGTCCCTGTTCCCAGATGTGCCACTTCATTAGGGACACAGACGACAGCGTTTCCCACAGGACTTCGATCTTTTGGTGGCAGTAGGTTGGGGAGGGGAGCGGAGCGCTAGATGATGCCTGTGTCTCGTTCACAGAGTTGGCCGTGACGCATCTGCATGCTATTTTTATGTATTGGAGGGGTGGAAAAAAAAAAAGACGCAGTGGAAAAGCTAAAAAAGTGCAAATAAGACAAAGTCGCTCGTAAAGGATTTTGGACGCGAGAGGTGGGGGGTGCTACATTTGTCACGACTAGTTTTTTTGTTTTTTTTAGAAGACAATCTAGAAGAGTCTGAATACTTGCTACCATATTTTCCGGACTCCACACTCATTTAAAAAATAAATATTTTTCCATATATAAGTCACATCGGACATACATACATTGTGAAATGAGTTATTTACACAGAAATATTATGTAAATGTTTATTTACATAACATAATTATTTCCAAACGGTGTCTGTGACAAGGCAGTAAAATGGCTGATCAAACAAAACATAAGTCATTGTCATGGACACACTAGCTGCGAAAGCTAGCTTTCCAATCAGCTAAACAGACTCAATAACTTCCACTGTGACGTTTTGGGGAATTTACTGAGGAATTTGTGAAAATGAAACAATAAAAAAAGAATGCCATTGTAAGTTAATAATACTTACACAGTCACTCATAAACATGTTAGCATAGTTGCTAATGCTAACAACACGAGCGTCATTACATTACAATAGCATGTGTCAAACATGGATGAAAACACTCCTACATACATTACACATGGGATGGTTCAGTAAGAACGAATTGTTATAGTTATATTGTAAAGGATACAAGCACTGCATGGAGTTAATGAAGAATGTATAAGAATAGAAACACTATGGACTGAATGGTTGACAAAAAAAAAAAACACTAGTGGAAGGACACTGCAGCAACACTTTCTCAGCATATTTGCCTGTTTTGGGGTTTTTTTGTTTTGGAAAACTTGTACGGTTTTACTTCTGGTTCAAGGCAAAACAGGAGGTACATTTTCAACTCACAGCACCTGCCGTGAGCGAACTCGTCTAAAAGATGGCGTCATTGCACAAACAATAACACACATTTTTAGTGTCTCTGCTTGGATTCAATGAAAACTATCGAACACAAAACATGACAATTGACGAAAAAAAAACATAAATTAGCCGCACCATTTTATAAGCTGCATGGTGCAAAGTGTAGGAAAAAAATGAACGGCATATAATCCGGAATTTACGGTAGAAATATTGCTAAGTTGGCAACGCTGAAACAATACAAAAAAGTATACGACTCTTCAACCGTCCTTCTCTTTGACGCACTGCCATCAGAAGAGTCAGCTTCACGTTTGATAGACAAAACGCAGGGGAAAAAAAAGGATTGTGTGTTGTAAATATATGTTCTTATTGCTGCCCGAGGTTTTGTCCTGGTCTCAAACTGAGTACCCCTCTCATAATACTTACACAGCCACTCGTAAATGTGTTAGCATATTAGCTAATGCTAACGACACAAGCGTCATTACATTACAATAGCGCGTACAAACATGCATGAAAACACTCCTACAGACATCACACATGGGACAGTTTAGTAAGTATGAATTGTTTTAGTTAGATTGTAAAAGATACAAACATTGCATGGAGTTAATGAAGAATTTATATGAATAGAAACACTATGGACTGAACGGTTCTTTGGTTTAAAAAAACAAAAAAAACACTGGTGGAAGGACACTGCAGCAACACTTTCTCAGCGTATTTGCTTGTTTTTGGGGTTTTTTGTTTTGGAAAACTTGTACGGTTGTACTTCTGGTTCAAGGCAAAACAGGAGGTACATTTTCAACTCACAGCACCTGCCATGAGCGAACTCGTCTAAAAGATGGTGTCATTGCACAAACAATAACACATTTTTAGTGCCTCTGCTTGGGTTCAATGAAAACTATCGAACACAAAACATGACAATTGACGAAAAAAAAACATAAATTAGCCGCACCATCTTATAAGCTGCATGGTGCAAAGTGTAGGAAAAAATGAACGGCATATAGTCCGGAATTTATGGTAGAAATATTGCTAAGTTGGCAACAATGAAAAAATACAAAAAAGTACACGACTCTTCAACCGTCCTTCTCTTTGACGCACTGCCATCAGAAGTGTCAGCTTCACGTTTGATAGACAAAACGCAGGGGAAAAAAAAGTATTGTGTGTCGTAAATATATATTCTTATTGTTGCCCAAGGTTTTGTCCTGGTCTCAAATGGAGTACCCCTCCCACAGCAACATAGTTCGGGAGTTGCTTTTTTTGCCATGTTTACCTTTTTTTAAAATGTATTTATTTTTTACAGAGCGCCAACCTTGTGGCGACCCATTAGTGGTCCTGTTCTGTGCGCCCCTGGAACTGCAGGCACTGAAAACTCCTTTCTTTCCATGCAATGACAATAGTTATAGTCTAAAGTGACATTTTGTCCTTCCTCAGACTATGAATTCTTCCTCCTTGCGCAGGCAACTATTTCCAGACGTGGGAACACAAGGACCGCCTACTTCTAATCCTGCATGTAACACTTCCACGCAGGGGTGAAAAAAAAAAAAAAAAGACCAGGTGAGCGAAACGTTGCAATTTGTAGAAGTAAATGCAGCGTGTGCAGGTGGTGAAGACGTCCGTGTGCTGCTGCAGCTGCTGCTGCTGCATAGACGGGCCTGGAGCCACGCGAGGCTTGATTAGATTTTGATAGTGATCTGGGTCTGTGATTCCTACTATTAGATGATTATTGCACACCTCCCCCCCACCACGCGCTACACACATATTGGATATCGGGATTTAATTCCAAATCCAATCCCACACCCCACCTCGCGCCTGCCGGGGTCAAAAAATCGATTTCACCTTCAATGTAAGAAAAAGACGGACAGCTCGGCATCCTTAGGAGGACTCCTGATAGTTAGCTCGCCTTCTTCCTTCCTCAAGTCAGCACGCTTTCCCTCACGCTCGCCTTGCAGGGGCAGCTACTGTAAGAAATGAGACATGGCCGGTGTGTGTGTCTTCTTGTATTTCCACCCTTCTTGAGACATCAATAATGAAAAGTAGCTTCCATATAAGGAGCGGTGAACATGTTAGGACATAAATCATGGTCCCAGTACGGAAAACCATTGCATCTAATAGAGAATGTCTCATTTGCACCCCTGGTGGTGAAATCTATCAAAATGAGGGTGGTCCTAAAAAAGGGGGGATTTTTCAAATGGACAGTGTCGGCTTTAAAAGTGTTCCCCCTGTGGTCAACATATGAAATAACAAGTGTTTAAAAAAAAAATTGAAGTGCTTCCTCTCTAATCAACATACAGTGGGGCAAAAAAGTTTTTTTGTGCAAGTTCTCCCACTTAAAATGATGACAGAGGTCTATAATTTTCATCATAGGTACACTTCAAC
Source organism: Nerophis ophidion (assembly GCF_033978795.1). Taxonomy (NCBI): domain Eukaryota; kingdom Metazoa; phylum Chordata; class Actinopteri; order Syngnathiformes; family Syngnathidae; genus Nerophis; species Nerophis ophidion. The sequence continues at coordinate 12,548,189 of NC_084625.1, forward strand.
TGTGAGAGACAGAATGTGAAAAAAAAAAAATCCAGGAATTCTAGGAATTTTAAAGAATTTATTTGTAAATGATGGTGGAAAATAAGTATTTGGTCAACCTTTCAAAGCTCTCACTGATGGAAGGAGGTTTTGGCTCAAAATCTCAAGATACATGGCCCCATTTAGTCTTAACACGGATCAATCGTCCTGTCCCCTTAGCAGAAAAAACAGCCCCAAAGCATGATGTTTCCACCCCCATGCTTCACAGTAGGTATGGTGTTCTTGGGATGCAACTCAGTATTCTTCTTCCTCCAAACACGACGAGTTGAGTTTATACCAAAATGGATACATGGATGATACAGCAAGTGAAGTGAAGTGAATTATATTTATATAGCACTTTTATCTAGTGACTCAAAGAGCTTTACATAGTGAAACCCAATATCGAAGTTACATTTAAACCAGTGTGGGTGGCACTGGGAGCAGGTGGGTAAAGTGCCGTGCCCAAGGACACAACGGCAGTGACTAGGATGGCGGAAGCGGGAATCGAACCTGCAACCCAGCAGAGGATTGGGAGAATGTCATGTGGTCAGATGAAACCAAAATAGAACTTTTTGGTATAAACTCAAGTCGTCGTGTTTGGAGGAAGAAGAATACTGAGTTGCATCCCAAGAACACCATACCTACTGTGAAGCATGGGGGTGGAAACATCATGCTTTGGGGCTGTTTTTCTGCTGAGGGGACAGGACGATTGATCCGTGTTAAGGAAAGAATGAATGGGGCCATGTAACGTGAGATTTTGAGCCGAAACCTCCTTCCATCAGTGAGAGCTTTGAATGGTGGACCAAATACTTATTTTACACCATAATTTACAAATAAATTCTTTAAAATTCCTAAAATGTGAATTCCTGGATTTTTTTTTTCACATTCTGAAAGGGTGGTCCCCACAAGTCATGATCAAAAACTTGGTCCCCATTCTAAATGATAACCAGTATGTGTGTGTGTGTGTGTGTGTGTGTGTGTGCGCGGAGGCCGACTCCTCTCTCGCTGTCATTTCCCGGCGCCTGTGAAACGGTGCCGGGCTTCGACGGGCTTTGTTGTAAATCACCATCGGCCGACAGCAGCCTGCAGCACGCTTTCTGCCGCCCGCCGCCTCACTAATACATCTTGTTCAATTGTGGCGAGGAGGAAGACGGCGCACTTTCACTTCCTGCGTCGTCCACGCCTTTTTCTCGCACCTGAGCGGACAGCCAGTCTGGCAGTTTGTGAAGCTAACGCTCATAATTAGAAAGGCTGTGGAGCTCATCCAGTAAGTGTGTGTGTGTGTGTGTGTGTGTTGGCAGCCTCCTCTTCAACATTGGCAACACTTTCTTGTCTCCCACCCAGCAAAGAAAACAACAAAACCGAGTGATGCCATCCCCAAGCGCCATGATTCCTCTCATTGCCACTTCTTAGGATGCAGGCTGTTAGCTTCATCCGCACGGAAGATAGATTTACGACTCCGACGTAAGTGCCGCACAAAGCAGGGGAGCTAATTAGCCATTGTTCCGTGAGGTGTGAATGCTGGGATCTACTCGCCTTCATCTCCGCGCCTTATGGGGAGCCAAGCGAGGACTTTTTTTTAATTTTTGGACGGGGGTTTAGGGAAGTTCTGGCCTGCGTCCATCTTTACAATCCAACCCGAGTGAGGAACCCTGCGGAGATGCTGCCTGGCCGTAGAAAAGCTGCGACCAACTCCGAGAGTTCTCGCGTCAACCGAGCCGAGCTTCAGGGTAGGCATGTGACGTTCACGAACTAATTGAATCTTTTGCACGAAGGACGAGAACTGATTGCGAGGTGTGAGCTGTTTGTCTGGGAGACGTTTTTTTTTTTTTATGCACACGCAAATTTAGCGTCGGCAATTGCCCACTCTGCACGTGCTGCCTGACTGGCAACTGGACTATAGAAAAAAAAAATATATATATATATATATATATATATATACACATACATATATATATATATATACACACACACGTGTATATATATATACATACATACATATATATATATACATACATACATACATATATATATATATATGCATACATATATACACATACATACACATACATATATATATATACATAAATACATACATATATTTATATATACACATACATACACATACATATATATACACATACATACATATATATATATATATACATATATATATATAAATACATATATATATATATATAAATACATATACACATACATATATACATACATATACACATACACACACTTACATACATATACAATATACACACACTTACATACATATACAATATACACACACACATACATATACACACACACACACATACATACATACATACATACATACATACATACATACATATATATATATATATATATATATATATATATATACATATATATATATATACACATACAAAAATGACTTTGACACCCCTGTTCTATATTGTCATTACTGCCACAAGTGTTGGAAAAGTGTATTACAACTGAGTATTGCTCTGTGGCCCATACAGGCCACAACTGAGAACCAGATTTTTTTGGCGGCCCTCTAGACCAGGGTTTTTCAACCACTGTGTCGCGATACAGTCTGGTGTGTCGTGGGAGATTATCTAATTTCACCTGTTTGGGTTAAACCAGCAAACCAGTCATTCTAGTCTGCAAATGATGTGTTGTTGTTGAGTGTCGGGGCCGTTTAGAGCTCAGCAGAGTAACCGTGTAATTCTCTTCCATATTAGTAGGTGGCAGCCGGTAGCTTATGGCTTTGTAGATGTCGGAAACAGCGGGAGGCAGGGTGCAGGTAAAAAGGTGTGTATTGCTTAAACCAAAAATAATCAAAAGTTGAGTGCCCCTAAGAAAAGGCATTGAAGCTTAGAGAAAGCTATGCAGAACGAAACTAAAACTGAACGGGCTGCAAAGTAAACAAAAACAGAATGCTGGACGACAGCAAAGACTTACTGCGGAGCAAAGAAGGCATCCACAATGTACATCCGAACATGACATGACAATCAACAACCTCCCCAGAAAGAAGGATAAAAACAACTGAAATATGCTAAAACAAAGTAGATGCGGGAAATCGCTCAAAGGAAGACATGAAACTGCAACGGGAAAGTACCAAAATAAGAGAAAGCCTCCAAAATAAAAGCGCAAGACAGGAACTAAAACACTACACACAGGAAAACAGCGAAAAAGTCAAAATAAGTCACGGCGTGATGTGACAGGTCCTGACAGTACAATGGGACGGACAAGTATCACAGTGTATTGGCAGAATGAGCAGGTATCAGACACCTCAGTCTCCTTAAACGCATCCATTTTAGACGCATTTTAATTTTCCTGAAGGAATCAATAAAGTACCATCAAACTATCTATCTGTCCTCGCTCATCCATGCGGACTGGACACTGTCCGTGTTAGTGCGCGGCCGAGAGTGGAATCGGCTCTCTCGGTTGCTTTGTTGGGTCTGCTTCTGTCCCTGGCCATGCACCCCCACACCACAGCAGACGATGGTGTGGAACACCACAGTGTATATGTTTCTTTTACTATTAATTCATAGCTGGATGTAGAAGTGGCTGGTTGCATCAGCTCTGCTCTTTTAATGTTTTTAATGTTATTTGATGTTTGATGTTTCCCTCTTACACACATGGCTATGGCTATGAGTTGTTTTTTCCCTTGACCTCAGTCTGGACCCCTTCTCCAGGGCCCCAGGCTTAGACCAGTGTTTAACTGTATCCAACCTATTTTGTAAGGGGCGCTGGAAGTTGGCAGACCCGTCAGCGACCCTGTTCTGTCTCCCTGTAATGTTTGTCAGATCTTGAATGGGATTGTGCTGAAATGTTTGATTTCCCCAATGGGATTAATAAAGTGAGGTGACGACTTGTCCAGTGTGTACTCCGCCTTCAACCCGATTGTAGCTGAAATAGGCACCCCCGGGAACCCAAAGGGAATAAGCGGTAGAAAATGGATGGATGGATGGATGATTCTGATTCTACTTTGAGACAAGAGCTATAGTGATGCATGGTTGGTTACGGTTTAAAGTCATATCCAACAATTGCAGCAACGACTTTTTACTGTCAACTGAGTTTCGTTTTTTTAATGATTTCTGCTGGTGGTGTGCTTCCGGATTTTTTCAACGCATAAAAATGTGCCTTGGCTCAAAAAAGGTTGAGAAACACTGCTCTAGAGCAGTGGTTCTCAAATGGGGGTACACGTACCCCTGGGGGTACTTGAAGGTATGCCAAGGGGAACGTGAGATTTAAAAAAAATATTCTAAAAATAGCAACAATTCAAAAATCATTTATTAATATATTTATTGAATAATACTTCAACCAAATATTAATGTAAGTTCATAAACTGTGAAAAGAAATACAACAATGCAATATTCAGTGTTGACAGCTAGATTTTTTGTGGACATGTTCCATAAATATTGATGTTAAAGATTTATTTTTTTGTGAAGAAATGTTTACAATTAATTTCATGAATCCAGATGGATCTCTATTGCAATCCCCAAAGAGGGCACTTTGTGGTGATGATTACTTCTAAATGTAGAAATTGTTATGATCCGCTACCCGGATCATTCCCTATTCTTGTTTTGTTCCAGTTTTGTATCACACTCTGTTGTTTGACTTCCTCAGTTCCTGTTTGTTCGGTCACCATGGTTGCTTATTAGTTTTCACCTGCCCCTTGCTTTCGACGCACACCTGTTTTTGCTGATTACTGCCTTATTGAAGCCTGCCCCTTTTGTTCCTTCTTTCCCAGATCCTAATTTGCTTTCACGTAATCAGTGACGACTGATTTCTATATTCTTACTCGCTAGCTTTCGCGCTACGCCTTATTTATCCCTAGCTCTCATGCTAGTGGGTTTTTTTCCCTTTTTGTGCCTTTGTGCCAAGTGTAAGTGTTTCTGTTTGTTTCCCTAGCTCCCATGCTAGCGCCTTTTCTTACATTTTCTGCCTAGCACCAGTGTTTTTGTTCTTAGCCTGTTTTCGAGTTAAAATAAATCTTTATTTCTTACTATACGCTGTGTTCTTGCCAGAACGCATCCACGGAAAAACAAATCTGGCATCGCTATGCCCAGCAAACGTCACAGAAATCTTCATTTATAATTGAATCACTTGTTTATTTTTCAACAAGTTTTTAGTTATTTTTATATCTTTTTTTTTTTCAAATAGTCCAAGAAAGACCACTACAAATGAGCAATATTTTGCACTGATATACAATTTAATACATCAGAAACTGATGACATAGTGCTGTATTTTACTTCTTTATCTCTTTTTTTCAACCAAAAATGCTTTGTTCTGATTAGGGGGTACTTGAATTAAAAAAATGTTCAGGGGGGTACATCACTGAAAAAAGGTTGAGAACCACTGCACTAGAGGGCGCTCACGGCCCAACACTGATATGAATGAAGCGATTGATTGCAGTTAAAAAAAGATAAGAAGCCAGTCCTCTAAACGGCTCCTCAAAAGCCATAAATCCTGTCTCTATTTCAGAGGGCCTAAATAGAAACAGACTGGAAACACTTCTTCTCCGTGCACTCCAGTTTTTGGCGTGGCTTGCATGAAGCGCGGTCGCACAAAGATGGCGGTCGCACAAAAAAAAAGACAAGTGACTGATGTGTTTTTGTCTGGTGTAGAAACACAAAACTTCAATGTGTGCCACGTTTTCGTCACCTCGTGAGTCAGGGCCTTCTTCACACACTTTGATGGCGGCCGCAGCCAAAAAGTCACAGCATCAAAGCTTTCTGGGCACATTAGCCAAGAAAGACTGCCGCTAATACAAAGCTAAAGGTTAGAAAAGCCGCCTTGTTTGCTTTTTTTTCCACGCCGACTCTGACTCACGCCGACAAACAAGCTAGCTCGCTCGCTCGCTGCCCCGAGGTGCTCTTTACTTCTTCAAATGTCCATTAGAGCCGCCGGGGGCCGCACGCTCCCGAGTCGTCCACGTCTGTGCGCGGGTGACACAGGGACTGATGTTATCAGCTCCAGATGCCGGCTGGCAGAGGGGCGGCGGAAACATCCGCCATCATCCAAACGATGTCGCCCATCTGGAGCGCACATAACATCATCAAGTCGGGTCAGCGGTCACCCTCGCAGGGTGAAGAGCCACCAACATGCGACGTCATGGCCACCGCAGGGACAGGGGAGGCAGGCAGATGGAAGCTTTTATTTTGAAGCCCTAACCCCCCCCCCCCCCTACTCCCCACAAACACACACTCTCTCTCTCTCTACCATAATCTGCTGAGTTTGGGCGATGAGCAATATGAAATGTGAGCGAGTGTCTTTTATAATCTGAGCTCTGCTTTAGAGGATGCAAATGGCTTCGATGGCTCTTTTTCCCCCCCCCCGTACCTTGCTTGTCACATCAGCTCTGGTGGCCCCCCACTGGACCCCAAACACACTCACACACACATATAAAGCCATGCTATTTGCAGATCCTTTAAATATTCAACACCTGCCGTGTTTCCTGTACCACTTTGATCAGCCTCACATTCCACTGTGCAGCTTTCATCTCGCAGGCATCAAACCAGCGCAACCTGGACTGAAAACCTGCTCTCACCTCTCTCAGCTGCACATTTTGTCCATGTAATGACATGTAAGCGATTAAGGATTTATGGATGTATAGATTTTTTTTTTTATATAGAACTGACCATTCACTTGTAAGCAGGAGGACATGCCCTTAGACCCTGTCAGAGCTTGGTACGGCCCTGCAGGAGGGGCTAAACCAGGAGTGGTAAACGTACGGCCCGTGGGCCGGATCAGGCCCTAAGTTTGGCAAGTATAAAAATGAACCTGAAATATTTAAGTGAAAGAAACCGTTGTTCTAAATGTGTCCACTAGATGTCACAATAGCAATTATTTGTAACATATGTACAAAATAAACCACGTTAGTACATCAGTCGGGGATAATTATCAAACTATATAAATATCCATCCATCCATTTCCTACCGCTTATTCCCTTTGGGGTCGCTGGTGCCTATCTCAGCTACAATCGGGCGGAAGGCGGCGTACACCCTGGACAAGTCGCCACCTCATCGCAGTATATAAATAAAAACCATCCTGTAATTTATATTGACAGATTGAAAACTAACACCGATGATTTGCCTGATGAACATTATCACATTATTTATTCAGAAAGTATAAATAACGACAAATCAAGATAGAATACTATTAACCGCAACATGTAAGTGTAAACAAAAAAAAAAACACTATGAGTTGTACATTTTCAGAATGTGTTCGTTCTATTTTTAAACAAAGATCTGAATTTGTCTTTATTTTTTAGTTATCATGCCGTGATTTTACCAGTCACGTCCACGTGGGAGTAGATTTTTCTCCATTTGGCCCCCTATCTAAAATGAGTTTGGTTGAAACTTTTAACAACTTTATTGAATTTTTAATGACATGTACATTTAAAAAAAGTCACATTCTATTAAGCCACAACTCTAATGTAAGTCAAATAAAAATATACCAAAAAAAATGTGCCGAACATCCGCCACCTTTACCGAAGCTTCGCACCTGCCTGCAGCCGACTATCGCTGCAGGAGGCCGGGGGAGGAGCAGCGCAACTCCCCCGTGCGGGAGTGGAAGCCAACCAAGTTTTTTATACCCGCATTAAACAGCAGAAAGTAGGCTTCTGTGTGAGCGAGGAGTCGCTGTTTAAAAAAATAAAATAAAATAAATAAAAAAAGTTGTCAATAAAAACAAGCCATATGGAATTAAGTGCCGCTAATGAATAATGAAACACAGCCGAGTTGAAGCGACTCGTCACCCCCATCATGCACCATCAATGACCGCCAACCCCTCATCCTCCAACCGGCCAACACGCCTCCGAAAGCGGACAACAAAACGAGCCTCTCACCTGGTGTGGCGGCGGTGGTGCTGGTGATGATGGTGGTTGACGGCGCTTGCTTTCGTCCCCGGTGCCTGGAAGAGAGAGTATCCGAATGAGAGCAGCCTGCGTCGGCCGCACACCGCAACTGCGCCGCGCACGTCCGCTCCTCGCTGGGTGGATGTCGCCGAGGCTGAGGGGGGACGCCAGCCGCCCATTGGCTGCCGAGTCCCCGGCAGCATGCGGCGGGCGAGGGGCGGGGGGGTAGAAGGGTGGAGGGAGGAGAGAAAAACAAATGAAAACAAACACCCCAAAAACAAACAAGTTTAACGCGATTTTGTAATTTGTTTTCGAATTAAATGTGTTTCATTATTTTAAGGAACATTGCAAATCATGTATTTTTTTTTTACCTTTAATTACAGCAATAAGTCACCATCCATCCATCCATCCATTTTCTACCGCGTATTCCCTTTCGGGGTCGCGGGGGGCGCTGGCGCCTATCTCACATCATAAGGAATTCATGCCATTATTGGATTGGAGAATTGTTATACAAGACACAATTTCTGTGCAAAACCTGTTGACAATGAAAAAGTCCTGATCAATTGTGTAGATTTAATAATTTAAAATAACTGTGAACTATTACAAATAAGAAAAAATCAGAAACAGAAATACTTTCATAATCACCTAAGAGAAATTAAGATTTTCAGCACAATCCCATTCAGGATCAGACAAACATTACAGGGAGACAGAACAGGATCGCTGACGGGTCTGCCAAATAAAGCGAGAAACAGGTAAATGCTGGAGAGGGTGTTGCTTTGTGTGTTAAAAGGGAAACATCAAAGAACACAAATAACATTAAAGACATTAGAATAGCAGAGCTGATGCAACCAGCCACTTCTACATACAGCTACAAAACTAAAAACAACACAAAGAAACATATACACTGTCTGCTGGGGAGTGGGGGAACATGACCAGATTAAGGAGCAGACCCAACAAAGCAACCAAGAGAGCCGACTCCACCCTCAGCCACCCACTAACTCTCAGTCAGTGTCCAGTCCGCATGGATGAGTGAGGATACGTCCGAGGAGACCTAGGTGTCCGATACACGCTCATTCAGCCAAGACACTGTGAAGCTTCTCCGTCCCGGCACAGTTGGTTGGGCGCATAATAAGTGAAAATAACATAACATAGTGTCCTTGGTATGACGTTAAACTACATCCAGGCATGAGATGGGAGGTTGTGTGTGGGGTTAGTGAGTCCCAAATAACGTCTATAAAATGCACACAAAGAACTGTTTGCACCTTCTCTTGTGACTGGCGGGCGGTCAGCGCCATAAAGCTGAGCCGGTCCCTGGGTAAATGGGGCGTGGACAACAAACAGGACCGACTAAGTTCAACAGCCCAGTAAGGCAATTAGCCTAGGACAGGGGTAGGGAACCTATGGCTCTAGAGCCAGATGTGGCTCTTTTGATGACTGCATCTGGCTCTCAAGATAAATCTTAGCTGACACTGCTTAACACGATAAGTAATGAATAATTCATCCAACGCCCTTGACGCGAATCCCTTAGGGGTGATGGACAACTGGGCAGTGTCTGAAGAGCTGCAACCCACCACCGTAGCCCCCCAATCCCTGCCCTCTGTTGCAAGTCTGGAGATGTATGTTGTGATACGTATATATGCTTTGCTCTGGAGTTTTTTTTCCCCCCCATAGCTGTTCTGTGACCCTAAACACTGTTTGTTTGTCTAATGAAATCAATCAGTCAATCAACAAAGTTGTGTTGTACTTGGCCAATAACAATACTTACCTACCTACATAAATACGCTGGTAATCACAGTGTCAAAATATCCGCTTTCTACCGCACCTGTTCAAGAAGTTGCATTCATGATAAGAAGTATTTGATTTATTATTGGTTAGCTTCAGAATAACAATGTTATTAAAAAGAATAAGAGACCTACAATACTCTAAAAATGTGGGTCTTACTAAAAAAATGCAGGCATTCATTGTTAAAAACTATTATATGGCTCTCACGGAAATACATTTTAAAATATTTGGCTTTCATGGCTCTCTCGGCCAAAAAGGTTCCCGACCCCTGGCCTAGGAGAAGCATCTCTGATATAAAATACCCCTTCCAACCCGCACCAAGCCAGCGTGGAAGGTGTAGGCTAATAACCAGCATGAAAAGTACGCCAAATGGCAGAAACATGCTGAGGCTTTCGTCCAGCAGTGGACTGACAACGGCTGATGATGAACATAACATAACATATGTATATATATACATATATATACACACAAATATACAGTCGCAATCAAAAATGTACACACTCGTAAAGAACATACCTTTAAATACAGCAAGAAGTCACATCATATGGAACTCATGCCATTATTGGATTGGAGAATTGTTATACAAGACACAATTTCTGTGCAAAACCTGTTGACAATGAAAAAGTACTGATCAATTGCGTGGATTTATTCATCTACAACAGGGGTCGGGAACCTTTTTGGCTGAGAGAGCCATGAAAGTCAAATTTGTTAAAGTGTATTACAGTGAGAGCCGTATCATATGTTTTAACACTGAATACAACTAAATGCATGCATTTTTTAAGTAAGACCTACAATTTTAGAGTATAAGTCTTATATTTTATATCATTTTTTATTCTGAAGCTAACCAATAATAAATAAAATACTTATTTCGCAACATTAAATTGGCCCTAGTGTGTGAATGTGAGTGTGAATGTCATCTGTCTATCTGTTGGCCCTGTGATGAGGTGGCGACTTGTCCAGGGTGTACAGCGCCTTCCGCCCAAATGCAGCTGAAATAGGCTCCAGCAACCCCCAAAAGGGACAAGCGGTAGAGAATAGATGGATGGACTTCTTACCATTGATGTGACTTTTAGAACAGGTGCGGTTGGAACGGATGGATGGATTAAAATGCATAAGAATATTTTATATGTTGAACGTTATTTTTAACACCGATTACCAGAGGAATTATTCATTACTAATCGTGTTAAACAATGTCAGCTCAGATGTATCTGAGAGCCAGATGCAGTCATCAAAAGAGCCACATCTGGCTCTAGAGTCATAGGTTCCCTACCCCTGATCTACAATAATCAGTATCAGATTCAGAGGAGAAATGACAATTTTCCGCACAATCCCATTCAAGATCAGACAAACATTACAGGGAGACAGAACTGGATCGCTGACGGGTCTGCCATCTCTCGGCACCCCTTACAAAAAAGGTGAGACACAGGTAAACAATGGGGGAGGTGGGCATAGCCAGAGCAAACATGAACTTCAAACATCAAAGAAGACAAATAACATCAAAGACATTAAAAGAGCAGAGCTGATGCAACCAGCCACTTCTACATACAGCTATGAATAAAAAGTAAAAGTAAAATATATACTCTGGTGGCCTCTGTGGTGTTCCACGCCATCGTATGCTGGGGTGGGGGGAACATGGCCAGATTAAGGAGCAGACCCAACAAAGCAACCAAGAGAGCCGACTCCACCCTCTGCCACCGACTAACTCTCGGCCAGTGTCCAGTCCGCATGGATGAGCGAGGATACGTCCAAGGAGACCAAAGTGTCCGATAACTGCTCATTCAGCCAAGAAACTGTGAAGCTTCTCCGTCCCGGCACAGTTGGTTGGGCGCATAATAAATGAAAATAACATAACATAACATATGTATATATATATATATATATATATACATACATATACAGTCGCAATCAAAAGTTGACATACACTTGTAAAGAACATAATGTTTTAGTTGTCTGGATTTTCCAATCATTTCTACAACTCTTATGCTTTTGTGATAGAGTGATTGGAGCACATACTTGGTCACAAAAAAAACTTTCATGAAGTTTGGTTCTTTTATGAATTTATTATGATTCTACTGAAAATGTGAGCAAATCGACTAGGTCAAAAGTATACATACAGCAATGTTAATATTTGCTTACATGTCCCTTGGCAAGTTTCACTGCAATAAGGTGCTTTTGGTAGCCATCCACAGGCTACTGGTTGAATTTTTGACCACTCCTCTTGACAAAATTGGTGCAGTTCAGTTAAATCTATTGGTTTTCTGACATGGACTTGTTTCTTCAGCATTGTCCACATGTTTAAGTCAGGACTTTGGGAAGGCCATTCTAGAACCTTCATTCTAGCCTGATTCCTGTACCACTTTTGAGGTGTGTTTGGGGTCATTGTCCTGTTGGAACACACAACTGCGCCCAAGACCAAACCTCTGGGCTGATGATTTTAGGTTGTCCTAAAGAATCTGGAGGTAATCTTTCTTTGTCATTGTCCCATTTAAAGCACCAGTTTCATCCATCCATCCATCTTCTTCCGCTTATCCAAGGTCGGGTCGCGGGGGCAGCAGCCTAAGCAGGGAAGCGCCACACTTCCCTCTCCCCAGTCACTTCGACAAGCTCTTACTGGGACATACCAAGGCGTTCCCAGGCCAGCCAGGAGACAAAGTCTTTCCAACGTGTCCTGGGTCTTCCCTGTGGTCTCCTACCAGTAGGACATGCCCTAAACATCTCCCTCGGGAGCTGTTCAGGTGGAATCCTGACCAGATGCCTGAATCACCTCATCTGGCTCCTCCAGTAGCTTTACTTTGAGCTCTTCCTGAATGGCAGAGCTTCTCACCCTATCTCTAAGGGAGAACCTCGTCACCCGGCGGAGGAAACTAATTTCAGCCGCTTGTACCCGTGATCTTGTCCTTTCGGTCATAACCCAAAGCTTATGACCATATGTGAGGATGGAAACGTAGATCGACCGGTTAACTGAGAGCTTTGCCTTCCGGCTCAGCTCCTTCTTCACCAAAACGGATCGATACTGAAGATAACACACCGATCTGCCTGTCAATCTCACAATCCACTCTTCCCTCACTCGTGAACAAGACTCCAAGGTACTTGAACTCCTCCACTAGGGGCAGAGTCTCCTCCCCAACCCGGAGATGGCATTCCACCATTTTCCGGGCGAGAACCATGGACTCGGACTTGGAGATGCTGATTCTCATCCCAGTCGCTTCACACTCGGCTGAGAACCTATCCAGTGAGAGCTGAAGATCCTGGCCAAATGAAACCATCAGGACCACATCATCGGCAAAAAAACAGAGACCTAATCCTGCAGCCACCAAACCGGATCCCCCTCAACACCCTGACTGCGCCCAGAAATTCTGTCCATAAAAGATGGACAGAATCAGTGACAAAGGGCAGCCTTTGCGGAGTCCAACCCTCACTGAAAACGTGTCCGACCTACTGCCGGCAATGCGGACCAAGCTCTGGCACTGATCGTACAGGGAGCGGACCGCCACAATAAGACAGTCCGATACCCCATACTCTCTGAGCACTTCCCACAGGACTTCCCTGAGGGACACGGTCAATTGCCTTCTCCAAGTCCACAAAGCACATGTAGACTAGTTGGGCAAACTCCCATGCACATTCAAGGAACCTGCCGAGAGTATAGAGCTGGTCCACAGTTCCACGACCAGGACGAAAACCGCACTGTTCCTCTCGAATCCGAGGTTCGACTATCCGGCGTAGCCTCCTCTCCAGTACACCCGAATAGACCTTACCGGGAAGGCTGAAAGCACCAGTTCCATTGGCAGCAAAACAGGTCCAGAGTATAATACTACCACCACCTGGGATTAAAGGCCTCAGCTTTTCTCCTCCAAACATATTGCTGGGTATTGTGGCCAAACAGCTAATTATTTTTTTCATCTGAGATCACACGGACAATGATAAGATCTTCTGGAGGAAAGTTATGTGGTCAGATGAAACACAAATTGGGCTGTTAAGTCACAGTACCAAATAAAATTGCTTTGAGGTCAGTGAGCAAAACCAGATTTATTCAGTTTCTAAGCCACACCGAGTTATAAGGCGCACTGTTGAGTTTTGAGCAAACATTTTGTTTAGGTGTACCTTATATTTCGGAAAATACAGTAATGATGACATGAAATTATTACATATGGCTCCTTTATACTTGTAAAATAAAAATAAAAATTGTCTCGTTTTAATGAACACTTAGACCTACTACCCTACTGTATTTAGATATGTTTCCTGAGGTGGTACTTGGTTTGAGAACCACCGGGAGCGATCATCGTTCAATTTGAGTTTGTACGTCTTATTTTGTTTATTAACAAGATTATCAGAAAACTGTGGGTACAAATGAGGAAGAAGCTCCAAAAATATTTCAACATATTTGACACAATGAAGACTAGAGATGTCCGATAATTTCGGGCTACCAATTTTAAGCCGATAAATGCTTAAAAAGGGGATATCGGAAATTTTCGGTATCGGTTTCAAAAAGTAAAATGTATGACTTTTTAAAACGCCGCTGTGTACACGAATGTAGGAAGAAGTACAGAGCACCAATAAACCTTAAAGGCACTGTCAAATCAAATAATATCTACGACTTTTCACACACACAAGTGAATGCAACGCATACTTGGTCAAAAGCCATACAGGTCACACTAAGGGTGGCCTTATAAACAACTTTAACAGTGTTATAAATATGCGCCACACTGTGAACCCACACCAAACAATAATGGCAAACACATTTCGGGAGAACATCCGCACAAATACCCAGAAACCCTTGCAGCATTAACTCTTCTGGGACCCCGCCAACCTCAAAATATTCACGCTCTCTCAGGGAGAGCTGCTGTTTTGAGGCATGTTAAAAAAAAATAACGCACTTTGTGACTTCAGTAATAAATATTGCAGTGCCATGTTGGCATTTTTTTTTTCCATAACTTGAGTTGATTTATTTTGGAAAACCTTGTTACATTGTTTAATGCATCCAGCGGGGCATCACAACAAAATTAAGCATAATAATGTGTTAATTTCACGACTGTATTTATCGGTATCGGTAATTAAGGGTTGGACAATACCGGAATATCGGCAAAAAAGCCATTATCGGTCATCTCTAATGAAGACATTGTTTTAGTGCTTATAAAATGGTTCTTTTACATATAAATATAAACAGTTTCAATGCACACACTTCAAAATGATGGATAAATAATGTCTAGCATTGACGTAAATATGCATTCTAAACTGCTTCTAAATCAAAATATTGTGCGATCGAATTGAATTTTAAGACTTTAAAAGTTGGTATCCATCCATCCATCCATCCATCCATCCATCCATCCATCCATCCATCCATCAGTGTGTGTAAGTCTGGGGTTCCTCAGGGTCCCGTCCTCGGCCTCCTTTAGGATCCGCGTTCAATGTTGCGACGTTTGCTCATGTTTGGGAGTCGGTGACTTCATCCGTCACTTTGTTGATGTTTACAGTCGTGCTGCTTTCATTTGGGGACGAGGGGTTGAGATGGAGGGTTGTTGTGGGGGGGTTGAGGCTGGCCAGAAATCAGATTAAAGGCCAGGCATGTAAACTGCTGGGTTAGCGAGTAATCAAACTAATGCAGCTCATCACTTGCTTCATCCAGCGCGCTGCCTCCGCCAGATTACTGTCTGTAATCTCCCCCCCCACCCGCATGTGTGCGTGCGCGCGCTCATATACATGTAATAAACTCTTAAGCGTGCCACAAATAAAATGTACATGAGCTAAACAAGTTATGACGGAGGAAATGAGGTCGCAGGTGCCGCGGACTTGTGTGTTTTGGTTTCGGTAGGAGTGTATTTCTGATTGGATGCACTTTTTAATCTGTATTGAGGCGATATCATGTTGTTACGTCACTGTGGGTGGAGGGGGGACGACAGCAGGCTTCGCTACTCATCTTGAAAATAAAGCTCTGCCAACGTACTGTCAGTTTGATGTTGTTATTTTGAGCACACGGCGTGTGAACTTTTAGGGCACCTAATGACTTGATCCGATTCAACATAATTCTCTACTCAAATACATTCTTGCAATGCATTATTTAGCATAATAATTAATGTGAAACTTTTTCAAAACAGGATACAGGTTGTGTATAAGTTCCTTCTGGTTGCATGGAGATGGCCTTAAAATGTCTTTTGGAAAAAAAAAAAATACAGTATATATATATATATATATATATATATATATATATATATATATATATATATATATATACATACAGTGGGGCAAAAAAGTATTTAGTCAGCCACCGATTGTGCAAGTTTTCCCACTTAAAATGATGACAGAGGTCTGTAATTTTCATCAAAGGTACACTTCAACTGTGAGAGACAGAATGTGAAAAAAAAATCCAGGAATTCACCTTGTAGGAATTTTAAAGAATTTCTTTATAAATGATGGTGGAAAATAAGTATTTGGTCAACCATTCAAGGCTCTCACTGATGGAAGGAGGTTTTGGCTCAAAATCTCACGATACATGGCCCCATTCATTCTTTCCTTAACACGGATCAATTGTCCTGTCCCCTTAGCAGGAAAACAGCCCCAAAGCATGATGTTTCCACCCCCATGCTTCACAGTAGGTATGGTGTTCTTGGGATGCAACTCAGTATTCTTCTTCCTCCAAACATGACGAGTTGAGTTTATACCAAAAAGTTCTATTTTGGTTTCATCTGACCACATGACATTCTCCCAATCCATGTATCCATTTTGGTATAAACTCAACTCCTCGTGTTTGGAGGAAGAAGAATACTGAGTTGCATCCCAAGAACACCATACCTACTGTGAAGCATGGGGGTGGAAACATCATGCTTTGGAGTTGTTGTTCTGCTAAGGGGACAGGATGATTGATCCGTGTTAAGGAAAGAATGAATGGGGCCATGTATCGTGAGATTTTGAGCCAAAACCTCCTTCCATCAGTGAGCGCTTTGAATGGTTGACCAAATACTTATTTTCCATAATTTTTGGTGATTTAACCCCCAATTCCAACCCTTGATGCTGAGTGCCAAGCAGGGAGGTAACGGGTCCCATTTTTATAGTCTTTGGTATGACTCGGCCGGGGTTTAAACTGACAACCTACCGATCTCAGATCGCTAGTGATCTGTCTGTGATCATGTTTTGTTTTAGTCAAGTACTTTTTGTTTTTTGCACACTCAGTTCCTGTTTTTGCGCCTACTGGTTTGTTTTGTTACCATAGCAACTCATTAGTTTTCACCTGTCCTCATGTCTCGCACCTGTTTTCACTGATTATGTCACTGCTATTTAAGCGGTCTGTTTCTGTTCTTCGTCCTGGCAACATCACCGTCTACCACCTTCTACCACCATTTATCACCCTCGATACCTCTACTCACGTCATGCCATGTTTCACAGTTCTATGCCAAGTTTTCTTTATAGTTCCTTATTCATGCCGTAGTGCAAGTTTTTGTTTGTTTTCATTAGTCAAGTTTGTTCTCCGCCATTGTGCACGCCTTTTGTTTGTTCCTGTTTTTTAGTTATATAGTGTTAAAATAAAATAAAAATGTCTTTACATTCACGCCGTTTCCACTCCATTCGCTTTGCACTTCGGGAAAACAATCCACACCCAAGTCCTAGTCTTGACAGCTCGGCCACTGAGCTAGGTAGGTAGGTCTTTATTGTCATTGCAACAAGTACAACAAAACTTTGTTTTCAGCACAAACCTGTTCAAGATTAGACAAACAAACAGTGTACAGGGTTACAGAACAAGAATGCTCATGGGTTGCCATAAGGCGCCTTGTAAAAAATGGGAAAAAGGTAAACGCTGGGTAAGGATGAGTAAAAAAATACATATACATATTACAACATACATCTTGAGATATCTAGCAACAGAGGGAAGGTAGTTCAAGGTCATGGTGGTAGGTCGCAGCTCTCAGGCGCTGACCATCCATTCATCACCCCTACGGGATTTGCGTCGAGGGCGTTGGATTGGGGGACAGGAGGGTGTATGTGTGGCGTATATCTTTTTTGTGGATGTGTGTGTGTGTGTGTATAAGCCCATAGTGTGTCTCTGTTCCGCGGCCTTGATGTATTTGCCATTGCTAGTCCAAAGTTCACAACAACAGGTGTGTGTCCATGAGAGACAAAAAAGGGAGTTTGTTGTGTCTTCCTGCAGTGATCTTCGGGAGAGTCTCGAAGCCAGGGAAAATATCCAAGTTCAAATGATTTGTATGCGAGTGAAAATAAAATCTGCTTTTCACTCCACATTGTCTATGACTGGTCGTAGGCATTTTTCGCAGGCCTCAATAAGGTAAGAAATACAAGAGTGTGTGCGTGTGTGTGTGTGTGTGTGTGTGTGTACGTTGTGTGCGTGCGTGCGTGTGTGTGTGTGTTAGCAACTTCGCAAAACATCACAACTGTAAGGCTTGAATTGAATTACGGTTTCGTTATATTTAACTAACTCGTCATGGATGATGACGTGTTGCCATAGCAACAGCTAATGTCGCGAGCAACTGTAGTTCTTGTAATGAAAATGTGTTTCCATCCTTTTTTTTTTCCATATTTTGAAAATAAGAATTGGCCCTAGTGTGTGAATGTTGTCTGTCTATCTGTGTTGGCCCTGCGATGAGGTGGCGATTTGTCCAGGGTGTACCCCGCCTTCCGCCCGATTGTAGCTGAGATAGGCGCCAGCGCCCCCTGCGACCCCAAAAGGGAATAAGCGGTAGAAAATGGATGGATGGTCCTCAAAAACTGCGGGGTAGACAGTCCGATGTAATCCGCAGTTCTTCCCGCATCCTCCAATCATTTGTGGCAGCTTTGGGGTACTTTGAAGACTGCCAGCAACTTCCAATTTGTCGACAAACCAGAGCAACGCTTACTCCAACCAGCAGGTGTCCTGTTGTCATAATTCCGAATAGGTGGATATCTTCACGTCCTCGACAGAAAAGGGTCGCCAGGCACTTCTTCTCCCAAGAGTCCGTGGTGTGTCCGGCAACAACCGCTTCGTCAGGACAGCAGGTTCCCCCAAAACCCAAGATCTTGACAATTTTGTTGAGGCCAGTTAAATAGTTCCATTGTTTAGATTTGGAGCGCAGTGCAAAAAGAGGCAACAAGAAAGTTAAGACAAGACAAAACAAAGAAGCGAGCAGGAGAGTGAAGTGAAGTGAATTATATTTATATAGCGCTTTTCTCTAGTGACTCAAAGCGCTTTACATAGTGAAACCCAATATCTAAGTTCCATTTAAACCAGTGTGGGTGGCACTGGGAGCAGGTGGGTAAAGTGTCTTGCCCAAAGACACAACGGCAGTGACTAGGCTGGGGGAAGCGGGAATCGAACCTGCAACCCTCAAGTTGCTGGCACGGCCACTCTACCAACCGAGCTATGCTATAAGGGAGAGGAAAGGGGAGCGTCCACCCTCGACGAGTGCCAGAGAGATTACTGTTTTCTGTCCAGGAGAGGGTGCTTTTTTTCCAACAAACGTCTTTGATGACTAAATAGAAGCGTTATTCTCGAAGTCGACATTTTTATTTTTTTTCACTTGGGCGCCACTAGGAGGCGGTGAGTTGGCGCCAACACAAGCGTTACAGGGAGGATATTGTTCATGCGGTGATAAATGAAAGAAGCGATGCAATTTCACGTTTTAATTAAATTACAAAGCATAATTATTATCTGGCGATAAGCACAGAAAGCGATGCGTGGATATCTCAAGTCGGAATCAGTGGTGTACTCCAGGTGTGATTCCTTTTTTTGGAAAGGGATGACAAGATAAAGGATTGTATTAACGTAATTAACGAGTCGCATAATTAAACTGAGGTATAACGATCTGTGTGTTGCTTTGCGACTTCCAAAGACGGTTTTCCGAATAACTCTTAGGAAAGTGGAACGCGTGCCCGACTTTAATCCCTGGAAGCGCTCCGAGCGACCGCTTTTGCCGCCGCCCTTCCCTCTCCCCGTCTGGCACGGTCGCTCCATCAGGAGATCAGCGCGAGGCGAAGAGGCCGGCCGCCTGACAGCCTGAGCGCTCGCCGTCAGGAAACACATGGCAGCTGCAAACGCAGCCCGTGGTTAGTTCAAAGACGGGGTACGCCGGGAGCGAGGCCTTGGGTTGCACTTACAGACTTCTGTTCAAGGTTTCTTCTTTGTTAGTTTTCCCCCCCTTCTCCCCCGCTGATTCATATCAGCGTTTTACAATCAAAACCATACAGAAGCAAGGACACACTCCGAAACCTTCTAGAAGACTTGCCAGAGGAGTGCAGGCTTTAAAATATGAACCGTTTATGACACTTTTCCTTCAGTCAATATAATGTTAGCATGTAGCTCACGTAGCGTAGTGTTTTCCATGTCACGTTGTGTCATGTGACATCTAACGTCTCGTCTGCAAGTTTAATCGTTGTTTGTCTTCAGTGAATAGGCCAGGGATGTCAAACTGGTTTTCCTTGAGGTTTTCCTTTTGAATCGAGAATCCATTCTGAATCGAATCGCTACCCTCAACATCCATCGATCCAACCATCCATCTTCTTCCGCTTATCCGAGGTCGGGTCGGAGCAGGGAAACCCAGAGAATGCGGCCGAGCAGAGAGGCGGGGCCTGCCGGGAGCGACGAAATGTGACAGTCGCTTGCTGTCGTCGACCATCAAGGAAGGACATTGCTTTCGAGCAGGTTTGACTTTGTCTTCAATCATCCATCCATCCATCCATCCATCTTCTTCCGCTTATCAGAGGTCGAATCGCGGGGGCAGCAGCCTAAGCAGGGAAGCCCCAGACTTCCCTCTCCCCAGCCACTTCGTCCGGCTCCTCCCGATGGATCCCGAGGCGTTCCCAGGCCAACCGGGAGACATAGTCTTCCCAACGTGTCCAGGGTCTTCCCCGTGGTCTCCTACCGGTCGGACGTGCCCGAAACACCTCCCTAGGGAGGCGTTCGGGTTGCATCCTGACCAGATGCCCGAACCACCTCATCTGGCTCCTCTCAATGTTTACGACCAGCGGCTTTAGATAGGTCTTTATTGTCATTTTACAAGTACAACAAAACTTTGTTTTCAGCACAAACCCGTTCAGAATTAGACAAACAAACAGTGTACAGGGTTACAGAACAGGAACGCTGATGGGTCGTCACAAGGCGCCCCGTAAAAGATGGGAAAAAGGTCAACGCTGGGGAAGGATGAGTTAAAAAAAAACACAAGGGGGCCCAGTCTGGAGTGGGAAAAAACCTCCATAGCAAAGCACATATACATATTACAACGTACATCTCCAAATATCTAGCATCAGAAGGAAGGGAGTTCGGGCTCATGATGGTAGGCCGCAGCTCTCAGGCGCTGACCATCCATTCATCACGCCTATGGGATTTGCGTCGAGGGCGTTGGCTTGGGGGGGTGGGGTGTAAATGTGTGGCGTAGTGTGTGTGTGTAAGCCCGTAGTGTGTCTCTGTTCCGTGGCCTTGACGTATTGTGCAGTCGCTAGTCCAAAGTCAACATCAACAGGTGTGTATCCATGAGAGACAAGAAGGGAGTTTGTTCTGTTTTACTTTGAGCTCCTCCCGGATGAGAGCCTCGCCACCCGGTGGAGGAAACTCATTCCGGCCGCTTGTACCCGTGATCTTGTCCTTTCGGTCATGACCCAAAGCTTTTTTGATTGATTGATTGATACTTTTATTAGTAGATTGCACAGCTCAGTACATATTCCGTACAATTGACCACAAAATTGTAACACCCGAATAAGTTTTTCAACTTGTTTAAGTCGGGGTCCACGTTAATCAATTCATGGTAGCTCATGACCATAGGTGAGGATGGGAACTTGAGAGCTTTGCCTTCCGGCTCAGCTCCTTCTTCACCACAACGGATCGATACAGCGTCCGAATTACCGAAGACCCCGCATCGATCCGCCTGTCGATCTCACGATCCACTCTTCCCTCACTCGTGAACAAGACTCCGAGGTACTTGAACTCCTCAACAATCGCATTGAACGGTGCTCAAAGATTCACAGCCCTACTTGTTACAAAAATTGTCGCCGATGAGTAGCGATATCGATTTCCAGGTACTGAGGAATAATTCCGTACCGGTTCAAATGTGAACGCCACCCGTCCCTCGTCACGACTCGTCAGCAAAACAAGGAAGCGCCTCAGCCTGCGGATGTTTAGCTCTTGAATCGTGGCTGTGTTCCTCCCCGCTTCCCAGCTGATGGTCACAAGTCTTCCCACAAGTTCCCCTCGGAGGTTTGACCCCGATAGAGCTCTGAGAGGTGGCGGCGTCTCGCCCGGACTACTTATCCCAAGAAGAAAACCATTGTCCCTCTCCACGCCTCCGAGGAGTACGCAGAATCGCAGGGATCACGGGGACAAAGAGCGGACTGCAGTTTTCTGCAAGGGTGCTGCGGATGATGAAGGAAGGAGAGATAAAGTGAAGCGGAACCGGACCGAGTTAGAGGACGTCTTTGTTCTGCACATTAACGAGGTTTGACCCTCATGTAACTACAAGAGAGGTCTTTGTCCAGCCAGTGGATCTATAGTTCCTTTATGTCTTTTGCAAAGGAAGCCGCTTCCTATTGCCAGAGCAGCATCAGATGTCAGCGGTGTTTTTGTCCTTCTGTGTCAATCCACAACTAAGCGGATCAAATGCTGACAATGTGACAAAAAAAAAAAAAATACCCAGAGTTTCCGCCGTGAAAATGTTCTTAAAAAAGCAAAAATCCCCGAGCAGCGACGATGAAAGCGTCTGCCGCGGCCGTATCAAACCGGCGGTGAAATCAAGGAAGGGGGAGTTGGATTTGCATGACGCTGCGGTTGCTACCTCGGCGGGGATTAGCGGGCACACTCTTACTTCCTGTTTGCAGGCTTGGATGGATAACTTTGAATGTTATCAATCAATCATGAATTGGTTAAAAGCCTACTGAAACCCACTACTAGCGACCACACAGTCTGATATTTTATATATCAATGATGAAATATTAACATTGTCGAGGACATTTTGTTCCAGCATCGTTCCCAGCTATAAGTCGTCTGTTTTCATTGCGAAAATCCACAGTATTCTGGACATCTGTGTTGCTGAATCTTTTGCAATTTGTTCAATGAATAATGGAGACATCAAAGAAGAAAGCTGTAGGTGGGAAGCGGTGTATTGCGGCCGCCTTTAGCAACACTAACACAGCCGGTGTTTCATTGTTTACATTCCCGAAAGATGACAGTCAAGCCTTACTATGGAACATAGAAGTCAAGCGAATGGACCACACACACAAAGTACAGTGTATTATGCAGCGATCATTTCGAAAGATCGTGTTTTGAAGAGGGTCCCTGCAAAGGGCAGAGATGGGCATTGCCACCACCCGTCGACTGGTGCTGAAGAAAGGTGCGGGGCCGACCTTCAGGTTGTACAGGTAGAACCATATAATCTCACTAAAACACTGGTAACACAATGAGCAGATAAGGGATTATCCTAGTAAATGTGTCTAATAACATCTGAATTGCTCCCACTGCCCTTTAGTCTTTTTTTTTTATCTAGTCCTTCACTCTCACTTTCCTCATCCATGAATCATTCATCCTCGCTCAAATTAATGGGGAAATCGTCGCTTTCTCGGTCCGAATCGCTCTCGCTGCTGGTGGCCATGATTGTAAACAATGTGAGGATGTGAGGAGCTCCACAACCCGTGACGTCACGCGCACATGGTCTGCTACTTCCGGTACAGGCAAGGCTTTTTTATTAGCGACCAAAAGTTGCGAACTTTATGGTTGATGTTCTCTACTAAATCCTTTCAGCAAAAATATGGCAATATCGCGAAATGATCAAGTATGACACATAGAATGGACCTGTTATCCCCGTTTAAATAAGAACATCTCATTTCAGTAGGCCTTTAACGTGGACCCCGACTTAAACAAGTTCCATCTGTCCATTTTTTACCGCTTATCCCTTTCGGGGCCTATCTCAGCTGCATTCGGGCGGAAGGTGGAGTACACCCTGGACAAGTTGCCACCTCATCCCAGGGCCAACACGGATAGACAGACAACATTCACACACTAGGGCCAATTTAGTGTTGCCAATCAACCTATCCCCAGGTGCATGTCTTTGGAAGTGGGAGGAAGCCGGACTACCCGGAGGGAACCCACGCAGTCACGGGGAGAACATGCAAACTCCACACAGAAAGATCCCGAGTCCGGGATTGAACTCAGGACCACTCAGGACCTTCGTATTGTGATATTTGAGTTGGTAAACCAAAAAGTTTGCAAATAGAGGGGCTTATAAATGGCTCCACTGTATACTTGTTACATTTTGGGGGCAAACAAAATAAATCTGAAGGGCCAAATGTGGCCCCACTTTAGTAAAACCAACATGTTTTTGGACTGGTGGAGGAAGCCGGGGTAAACCAACGCACGCTCGGGGAGAAATTTGACCCGAATGGTATTTGGTGGGTAGATTTTGAAATGTATTGTATTGTATTTGGTATATTGTATGATGATGTATATTTTAACTGTGGGTCCCTGTCCATAAGTTGTGTGCTTCAAGACCGGGGCTCTTTAGCGCCACCCTAGTGGCTCTCTGGAGCTTTTACAAAAGTGTATGAAAAATGGTAAAAGATAAAGAAAAAAATATATAAAAAATATATTTTTTGCTTTAATATGGTTTCTGCAGGAGGACAAACATGACTCAAACCTCCTAATTGTTATAAAGCATTCTGTTTATAATAAACATGCTTCACTGATTCGAGTATTTGGCGAGCGCCGTTTTGTCCTACTAATTTTGGCGGTCTTTGAACTCACCGTAGTTTGTTTACATGTATAACTTTCTCCGACTTTCTAAGACGTGTTTTATGCCATTTCTTTTTCCGTCTCATTTTGTCCACCAAACTTTTAACGTTGTGCAAGAATGCACAAAGGTGAGTTTTGTTGATGTTATTGACATGTGAGGAGTGCTAATCCGACATATTTGGTCACTGCAAGCTAATCGATGCTAACATGCTATTTAGGCTAGCTATATGTACATATTGCATCATTAGGCCTCATTTGTAGCTATATTTGAGCTCATTTAGTTTTCTTTAAGTCCTCTTAATTCAAATTATATCTCATCACACACTATCTGTATGTAATATGGCTTTTAATTTTTTGGGGCTCCAGACAGATTTGTTTTTGTATTTTTAGACCAATATGGCTCTTTCAACATTATAGGTGTCAAAGTTATTTGGTGACGAACCCCAAGATGCAGAGATGGAGGCAGGCATGGAATGAGAAAACATGATCTAATTAAATACTAGGACAAAAACAAAACCAAAAGGGTACAAACACAAAGTGCGCACGAGGCGGATAATCAAACAAAAGGAGCTAGCCTGAGAGCTAGAAAATAACGAACAGGAGCTTAGCGTGGAAGCTAGCTGGTAGCGAATAGGCAAACAGAAGTCGTACTTGTATAATGAAAAATAAAACGGAAGCAGGGAACAAAAAACAGTAAGCTACAAACATCAACTGAATATAGCTTACCGCTACGCTGCAAAGACAAGGTACGACACGACAGGAGCGATAACACATCACAAGAGCGACTAGACGTGACATTGACAAGACAATACAAATGACAATACAATGATCCAGCACTGACACAAGACAAAAGGAGGTACAAATAGGAGCCGGCTGATTGGCAACAGGTGTGGCCGGATGCCAATCAGCCGCAGCTGAAGGGGAACACAGCACTCAGGGAACAAGACAGGAAGCTGACAAATTAAGAGCACTTGACAAAAACTAAGGACAGGAATTAAATACACTGAGAAGGAACACAGCAGTCAGGGAACAAGACAGGAAGCTGACAAATTAAGAGCACTTGTCAGGAACTAAAAGAGAGGAAATACTAAACACAGGAAACAGACAAATGCAGAGGAAAAAACTAAAACATAGACGAACTGTCAGGGGCAAGCCTGACAATAGTGTTCTAGACGGACTCTGATATTAACAAAAGAAACAGTAATGAAATACAAAACTATGTCTGTCTGTAAATAAATAAATGAATAAATAAATAAATAAATAAATAAATAAAAACCCAGACCTGCTCAGTGGCCTTGTGGTTAGAGTGTCCGCCCTGAGATTGGCAGGTCGTGAGTTCGAACCCTGGCCGAGTCATACCAAAGACTATAAAAATGGGACCCATTACCTCCCTGCTTGGCACTCAGCATCAAGTGTTGGAATTGGGGGTTAAATCACCCAAAATTATTCTTGGGCGCGGCCACCGTTGCTGCTCACTGCTCCCCTCACCTCCCAGGGGGTGAAACAAGGCGATGGGTCGAATGCAGAGGTTGATTTCACCAAACTTAGTGTTTGTGTGACTATCAGTGGTGCTTTAACTTCAACTGAACTTTATCTCCTGACTCTGCGGCCAACATACTAACCGCTAAGCCTGTTTAGGGCGGTATAGCTCGGTTGGTGGAGCAACTTGAGGGTTGCAGGTTCGATCCCCGCTTCCGCCGTCCTAGTCACTGCCGTGGTGTCCTTGGGCAAGACACTTTACCCACCTGCTCCCAGTGCCACCCACACTTCTTTAAATGTAAATTAGATATTGGGTTTCACTATGTAGAGCGCTTTGAGTCACTAGAGAAAAAGCGCTATATAAATATAATTCACTTCACTTTGGTGTTATTTATAAACTGTAGTTTTAGTTCACAAGCAAAGTTTCCAAAACTCAAACCTCTCCACAAAATCGCACATTTTTAAAGATGTTCACGCATCTCACACTTGGACTTGCACACTCATCGGCCTTGGCGGGGGTCCGGGTTCCTGTGCACGCATAAAACAAAACTAGGCTGACGTTTGCATGGCGGCCTCCAGGGAACCCGGAGAACATTAAAAAAAATAAATAAAAAAATGCATTAGATGAGCACTTCCTGTTTGGAAGAGCAGGCGGCGCCCTCGAAGACGACAAAGCGACCCTCCGCTTCAGCAACAGAGAGCATAAAAGGGGCGGAGAAAAAAAAGCAACAGAGTACATTTTGACGGCATCATAAATCACGGCGCTCGTGGCAGGCGGCCCAATTGTGCCGCGAGGGCACACTGAGGCCACCATCACACACCTCCACCCTCCCCCCCTCCGTGTGTCCCCAGGCTGGGGAGAGAAGTGGAACGGCGGAAAAAAAAAAAAAACCTGTGTCCATCCACCCTCTGCAAGCAGACTCCCCGAAGATCCACGCGGTTCTACGAGGATGTGGACCAGAACGGCGCGTGGAGTCTATTTGGGACGCTGCAATGCACCCTGGGAAAGGGAGGGTGGCGGGGGGCGGGGGGATCTCAGAACAAAACAAAGTCTGACTCGGGTGGATCTTAATCCTGGAAGTTTGGGACGCCTCCAGGGACTCTTTTTGGATGCTACCCCGGCAGCAGCAGCAGCAGGAGATGACATGGACCTTCATGGGGAATTTGCCTCATTGAGTCAGCGTGCGCGCGCGTGTGTGTGTGTGTGTGTGTGTGTGTGTGCGTGTGTGTGCGTGTGTGTGTGTTCTTGTATTTCTACCCTTCTTGAGACATCAACAAGGAAAAGTACCGTCCTTATGAGGAGCGGTGAACAAGTTAGAACCGAAATCATGGTCCCAATACGGAAAACCATTGCCAAATACTAGAGTCTGTGAACATTGCTCCAAAGTCCCCCCAAAAATTATTATATATATATATATATATATATTTTTTTTATATATATATATATATATATATATCAATCAATCAATCAATGTTTACTTATATAGCCCTAAATCACTAGTGTCTCAAAGGGCTGCACAAACCACCATGACATCCTCGGTAGGCCCACATAAGGGCAAGGAAAACTCACACCCAGTGGGACATCGGTGACAATAATGACCCAGTGGGACGTCGGTGACAATGATGACTATGAGAACCTTAGAGAGGAGGAAAGCAATGGATGTCGAGCGGGTCTAACATGACACAGTCGCGAGAGTCCAGTCCAAAGCGGATCCAACACAGCAGCGAGAGTCCCGTTCACAGCGGAGCCAGCAGGAAACCATCCCAAGCGGAGGCGGATCAGCAGCGCAGAGATGTCCCCAGCCGATACACAGGCAAGCAGTACATGGCCACCGGATCGGACCGGACCCCCTCCACAAGGGAGAGTGGGACATAGAAGAAAAAGAAAAGAAACGGCAGATCAACTGGTCTAAAAGGGAGTCTATTTAAAGGCTAGAGTATACAAATGAGTTTTAAGGTGAGACTTAAATGCTTCTACTGAGGTGGCATCTCGAACTGTTACCGGGAGGGCATTCCAGAGTACTGGAGCCCGAACGGAAAACGCTCTATAGCCCGCAGACTTTTTTTGGGCTTTGGGAATCACTAATAAGCCGGAGTCCTTTGAACGCAGATTTCTTGCCGGGACATATGGTACAATACAATCGGCAAGATAGGCTGGAGCTAGACCGTGTAGTATTTTATACGTAAGTAGTAAAACCTTAAAGTCACATCTTAAGTGCACAGGAAGCCAGTGCAGGTGAGCCAGTACAGGCGTAATGTGATCAAACTTTCTTGTATATATATATATATTATATTAGGGCTGGGCAACGATTAAAAATTTTAATCGAAGTTAATCGCACTATTTCTCTGATTAATCGCGATTAACTGCATTGTATACGCAAAGCCCAATAATGAATTCAAAAGTAGTTTGTAGTGCACCTTCATTGGAATATTCTCCCACATGAACAAAAGCGCCAAAACACTTGTTGTGCAAACACAATTTAAATCAGTCCTTGTTAAACAGTAGCAGTTAAATAGCATATTTTATGAAAATCAACTCAAAAAATGTAAATACAAACATTTAAGCTTATTGCCACTGCCAGGGTATTTAAGTTATCCTGTTTGTTATGGAAAATAAATATAATCTACATACAAATCTCTGAGCCACAATCATAACATCTGAACAGGCAATTTCTGAGGTAACAGCAGAAACATTTTTTGTTATCAGGGATCTTATGTTTAAAAAACCTATATTATAGGTAGTGGGCTGTTTTACGGAATTTTTGATCAAATTATCCGTAGTAGCAATATTAATAATGTTGTGTTTATTCTGCGTCGTGCAATTAAAATAATTATGACCATATCTAGGGATTGATATGATGGGAATTGTTTGCTTGGTGCTTTGATAAACTGAACGCATCATATACATGGTACTATATTGTGATGTTATGAGCCATGGAAATAAAGAACTACCCTACCCAGCATGCAACAGGAGTGACAAGCATGCGTGGTAGCCCGGTATAGGTTGTGTCGCCATGACGGCATCTTGTATGTTGTGATATGCACGCTCTGAAAGCAAACATTAAGAACTCAGCCAACACTCCTCGTCTGCATTATTCATGAATAGAAAGACAACACATATACTCCGCTGCTTCACAGGCCGCTGGATGTAGCCGGCAAAGTATTCCCATGCTAGCTAGCCGGTCTAGCAAGCACGCGTCATTCAGTCCAAAACGGCCCAATCTATCCACATCCAGAATTGTCTAGCGGTCGTAAGTGATCCCGGAGTGACCACGCTGTAAGCCAGCCATGAAATTTGCAGAATTGTCCGGTATTTTTGCCAAATGTTCCATCTTTACCGGGAGCCCCTCGACGCCGGGCGACGCCATCTTGTTAAGAAAAGGCATCAACAAAATAAAAGCATGTAAACAACATACGCAAATGTGCGATAAAATAATTGTCGGCGTTAATAGATTGATGAGTTAACTCATAATTAACGCATTAATTTTCCCACCTCTAATATATATATATATATATATATATATATATATATATATATATATATATATATATATATAGAGAGAGAGAGAGAGAGAGAGAGAGAGAGAGAGACATACTGTAAGTGAACAAGTTAGGACCGGAATCATGGTCCCAATGCGGAAAACCATCGCATCTAGTAGAGAGCCAAATACTAAGGTTTGTGAACATTGCTCCAAACTCAGGATTTTTTTTTCAAATTGACAGTGTGTCGGTTTTAAAAGCGCTCCCCCTCTAGTCGACATATGAAATAACAAGTGTATGTAAGAAATGTAAATGCGCCCCCTTTGTCCGAAATTAATTAAAAACAATAATAATAATAACAATATGAATGTAGAGAAATACTGTAATTACTTAAAATAAATAATGAAAATTACAAACCAACTACATACAAAAATGTCCCATTTTTTTTTTTTTTTTTTTACAAAAAGCTAACTTTTTTATATTTGCATAGTTTGCATATATTATTGATTTTGTAAATACAAATCTTTATATATCTAGGAAGGGTGGTCCTAAAGAGGTGGGTATTTTTCGGAGGTCTCAAGAAGGTCAGAACTACAAGAATGTGTGTGTGTGTGTGTGTGTGTGTATGTGTGTGTGTGTGTGTGTGTGTGTGTGTGTGTGTGTGTGTGTGTGTGTGTGTGTGTGTGTCTGTCCGTCTGTGTGTTCTGGTATTGCTACCCTTTTTGAAACATCAACAAGGAAAAGTACCTTCCTTATGAACAAGTTAGGACCGGAATCATGTAGAGGGCCGAATACTAAAGAATGTGAACATTGCTCCAAAGTCAGGATTTTTTTTTCAAATTGACAGTGTGTCGGTTTTAAAGTGCTCCCCCTCTGGTCAACATATGAGATAACAAGTGTATGTAAGAAATTCAAATGTGCCTTCTTTGTCCGAAATTAATTAAAAACAACAATAATAATAATGTTTGTAGAGAAATACTGTAATAACTTAAAATAAATAATGAAAATTAAAAACCAACTACATACAAACATTTCAAAAACATTGTTTT
The DNA here is from genome assembly GCF_033978795.1 of Nerophis ophidion. NCBI lineage: Eukaryota > Metazoa > Chordata > Actinopteri > Syngnathiformes > Syngnathidae > Nerophis > Nerophis ophidion. Next base: position 12,578,550 of record NC_084625.1, read on the forward strand.
TTTTTTTACAAAAAGCTCACTTTTTTATATTTGCATAGTTTGTATATATTATTTATGTTGTAAATACAAATCTTTATATATCTAGGAAGGGTGGTCCTAAAGAGGTGGGTATTTTTCAGAGGTCTCAAGAAGGTCAGAAATACAAGAATGCGTGTGTGGTGTGTGTGTGTGTGTGTGTGTGTGTGTGTGTGTGTGTGTGTCTGTCTGTTCTTGTATTGCTACCCTTCTTGAAACATCAACAAGGAAAAGTACCTTCCTTATGAACAAGTTAGGACCGGAATCATGGACCCAATACGGAAAACCATTGCATCTAATAGAGAGCCAAATACTAAAGAATGTGAACATTGCTCCAAAGTTAGGATTTTTTTTTTCAAATTGACAGTGTGTCGGTTTTAAAGTGCTCCCCCTCTGGTCAACATATGAAATAACAAGTGTATGTAAGAAATTCAAATGTGCCTTATTTGTCCGAAATTAATTAAAAACAACAATAATAATAATGTTTGTAGAGAAATACTAATGAAAATTAAAAACCAACTACATACAAACATTTCAAAAACATTTTTTTTTTTACAAAAAATTTACTTTTTTATACTTGCATAGTTTGTATATATTATTGATGTTGTAAATACAAATCTTTATATATCTAGGAAGGGTGGTCCCAAAGCGGTGGGTATTTTTCAGAGGTCTCAAGAAGTTCAGAAATACGAGAATGCGTGTGTGGTGTGTGTGTGTGTGTGTGTGTGTGTGTCTGTCTGTGTGTTCTTGTATTGCTACCCTTCTTGAAACATCAACAAGGAAAAGTACCTTCCTTATGAAAAAGTTAGGACCGGAATCATGTAGAGGGCCAAATACTAAAGAATGTGAACATTGCTCCAAAGTCAGGATTTTTTTTTCAAATTGACAGTGTGTCGGTTTTAAAGTGCTCCCCCTCTGGTCAACATATGAAATAACAAGTGCATGTAAGAAATTCAAATGTGCCTTCTTTGTCCGAAATTAATTAAAAACAACAATAATAATAATGTTTGTAGAGAAATACTGTAATAACTTAAAATAAATAATGAAGATTAAAAACCAACTACATACAAACATTTCAAAAACATTTTGTTTTTTACAAAAAGCTTACTTTTTTATATTTGCATAGTTTGTATATATTATTGATGTTGTAAATACAAATCTTTATATATCTAGGAAGGGTGGTCCTAAAGAGGTAGGCCTTTTTTCGGAACAAGTTAGGACCGGAATCATGGTCCCAATACGGATAACCATTGCATCTAATAGAGAGCCAAATACTAGAGTCTGTGAACATTGCTCCAAAGTCAGGATATTTTTTTCAAATTGACAGTGTGTCGGTTTTAAAGTGCTCCCCCTCTGGTCAACATATGAAATAGCAAGTGTATGTAAAAAATTCAAATGTGCCTTATTTGTCCGAAATTAATTAAAAACAACAATAATAATAATGTTTATAGAGAAATACTAATGAAAATTAAAAACCAACTACATACAAACATTTCAAAAACATTTTTTTTTTTTTACAAAAAATTTACTTTTTTATATTTGCATAGTTTGTATATATTATTGATGTTGTAAATACAAATCTTTATATATCTAGGAAGGGTGGTCCCAAAGCGGTGGGTATTTTTCAGAGGTCTCAAGAAGTTCAGAAATACGAGAATGCGTGTGTGGTGTGTGTGTGTGTGTGTGTGTGTGGGTGTGTGTGTGTGTGTGTGTGTGTGTGTGTGTGTCTGTCTGTGTGTTCTTGTATTGCTACCCTTCTTGAAACATCAACAAGGAAAAGTACCTTCCTTATGAACAAGTTAGGACCGGAATCATGTAGAGGGCCAAATACTAAAGAATGTGAACATTGCTCCAAAGTCAGGATTTTTTTTTCAAATTGACAGTGTGTCGGTTTTAAAGTGCTCCCCCTCTGGTCAACATATGAAATAACAAGTGAATGTAAGAAATTCAAATGTGCCTTCTTTGTCCGAAATTAATTAAAAACAACAATAATAATAATGTTTGTAGAGAAATACTGTAATAACTTAAAATAAATAATGAAGATTAAAAACCAACTACATACAAACATTTCAAAAACATTTTTTTTTTTACAAAAAGCTTACTTTTTTATATTTGCATAGTTTGTATATATTATTGATGTTGTAAATACAAATCTTTATATATCTAGGAAGGGTGGTCCTAAAGAGGTAGGCATTTTTTTCGGAACAAGTTAGGACCGGAATCATGGTCTCAATACGGAAAACCATTGCATCTAATAGAGAGCCAAATACTAGAGTCTGTGAACATTGCTCCAAAGTCAGGATTTTTTTTCAAATTGACAGTGTGTTGGTTTTAAAAGTGATCCCCCTCTGGTCAACATATGAAATAACAAGTGTATGTAAGAAATTTAAATGTGCCCTCTTTGTCCGAAATTAATTAAAAACAATAATAATAATAATATGTATATAGAGAAATACTGTAATAACTTAAAATAAATAATGAAAATTAAAAACCAACTACATACAAAAATTTCCCAATTTTTTTTTTTTTTTTTTTACAAAAAGCTTACTTTTTTTTATTTGCATAGTTTGTATATATTATTGATGTTGTAAATACAAATCTTTATATATCTAGGAAGGGTGGTCCTAAAGAGGTGGGTATTTTTCGGAGGTCTCAAGAAGGTCAGAAATACAAAAATGTGTGTGTGTGTGTGTGTTCTTGTATTGCTACCCTTCTTCAAATATCAACAAGGAAAAGTACCTTCCTTATGAACAAGTTAGGACATAAATCATGATCCCAATACGGAAAACCATTGCATCTAGTAGACAGCTAAATACTAGAGTATGTGAACATTGCTCCAAACTCAGGATTTTTTATTTCAAATTGACAGTGTTTCGGTTTTAAAAGAGCTCCCCCTCTGGTCAACATATGAAATAACAAATGTATGTAAGAAATTTAAATGTGCCCTCTTTGTCCGAAATTAATTAAAAACAACAAAAATAATAATGTTTGTAGAGAAATACTGTAATAACGTAAAATAAATAATGAAAATTAAAAACCAACTACATATAAAAATTTCCCATTTTTTTTTTTTTTTTTACAAAAAGCTTACTTTTTTATATTTGCATAGTTTGTATATATTATTGATGTTGTAAATACAAATCTTTATATATATCTAGGAAGGGTGGTCCTAAAGAGGTAGGCATTTTTTTCAGAACAAGTTAGGACCGGAATCATGGTCTCAATACGGAAAACCATTGCATCTAACAGAGAGCCAAATACTAGAGTCTGTGAACATTGCTCCAAAGTCAGGATTTTTTTTCAAATTGACAGTGTGTTGGTTTTAAAAGTGATCCCCCTCTGGTCAACATATGAAATAACAAGTGTATGTAAGAAATTTAAATGTGCCCTCTTTGTTCGAAATTAATTAAAAACAATAATAATAATAATATGTATATAGAGAAATACTGTAATAACTTAAAATAAATAATGAAAATTAAAAACCAACTACATACAAAAATTTCCCTTTTTTTTTTTTTTTTTTTTTACAAAAAGCTTACTTTTTTTTATTTGCATAGTTTGTATATATTATTGATGTTGTAAATACAAATCTTTATATATCTAGGAAGGGTGGTCCTAAAGAGGTGGGTATTTTTCGGAGGTCTCAAGAAGGTCAGAAATACAAGAATGTGTGTGTGTGTGTGTGTTCTTGTGTTGCTACCCTTCTTCAAACATCAACAAGGAAAAGTACCTTCCTTATGAACAAGTTAGGACATAAATCATGGTCCCAATACGGAAAACCATTGCATCTAGTAGACAGCCAAATACTAGAGTATGTGAACATTGCTCCAAACTCAGGATTTTTTATTTCAAATTGACAGTGTTTCGGTTTTAAAAGAGCTCCCCCTCTGGTCAACATATGAAATAACAAATGTATGTAAGAAATTTAAATGTGCCCTCTTTGTCCGAAATTAATTAAAAACAACAAAAATAATAATGTTTGTAGAGAAATACTGTAATAACGTAAAATAAATAATGAAAATTAAAAACCAACTACATATAAAAATTTCCCAATTTTTTTTTTTTTTTACAAAAAGCTTACTTTTTTATATTTGCATAGTTTGTATATATTATTGATGTTGTAAATACAAATCTTTATATATCTAGGAAGGGTGGTCCTAAAGAGGTAGGCCTTTTTTTCGGAACAAGTTAGGACCGGAATCATGGTCTCAATACGGAAAACCATTGCATCTAATAGAGAGCCAAATACTAGAGTCTGTGAACATTGCTCCAAAGTCAGGATTTTTTTTCAAATTGACAGTGTGTTGGTTTTAAAAGTGCTCCCCCTCTGGTCAACATATGAAATAACAAGTGTATGTAAGAAATTTAAATGTGCCCTCTTTGTCCGAAATTAATTAAAAACAATAATAATAATAATATGTATATAGAGAAATACTCTAATAACTTAAAATAAATAATGAAAATTAAAAACCAACTACATATAAAAATTTCCCAATTTTTTTTTTTTTTTTAAAAAAAGCTTACTTTTTTATATTTGCATAGTTTGTATATATTATTGATGTTGTAAATACAAATCTTTATATATCTAGGAAGGGTGGTCCTAAAGAGGTAGGCCTTTTTTTCGGAACAAGTTAGGACCGGAATCATGGTCCCAATACGGATAACCATTGCATCTAATAGAGAGCCAAATACTAGAGTCTGTGAACATTGCTCCAAAGTTAGGATTTTTTTTTCAAATTGACAGTGTGTCGGTTTTAAAGTGCTCCCCCTCTGGTCAACATATGAAATAACAAGTGTCTGTAAGAAATTTAAATACGCCCCCTTTGTCCAAAATTAATAATTAAAAAAAATATATATATATATATGTATGTAGAGACATACTTAAATAACTTAAAATAAATAATGAAGATTAAAAACCAACTACAAACAAACATTTCAAAAAAATTTTTTTTTTACAAAAAGCTTACTTTTTTATATTTGCATAGTTTGTATATATTATTGATGTTGTAAATACAAATCTTTATATATCTAGGAAGGGTGGTCCTAAAGAGGTAGGCATTTTTCGGAGGTCTCAAGAAGGTCAGAAATACAAGAATGTGTGTGCGTGTGTGTGTGTGTGTGTGTGTGTGTGTGTGTGTGTGTGTGTGTTGGATTAGTGGTACAGATGGACTAAGACCAAGCCCTGTTAATAAATCCCTCTGTGATGTCGTACATTCATACGCATGTTTGTTCTCCGCTAGCGGACATGAACCTAGCGACATGCTAATCTGCGGCGCTACAACTTGTACTCGCCAAAGTGACATGATGAATTGGGCGAGGAGGGCGGCACGGTTGCCCCCCCCCCGCCACCCCCCACCCCCAACCCCATTTTGCATAATTTGTTTCCTATTAGCGGCCTTTTTGGCGGATGATCGTTTCAAAAAATCTGGGGGTCGCGGCGCTAATCCGGCGGCGTGGCGCATCACAGAGGGATTAGTGAGTGACAACTTGAAGTGAAACGAGAGATGTAAGGGGCCTCTTAAGCCGTGTTCCTATTAAAAGCCACGGAGCGCCGTGACGCTGTGGCAGGCTTCGCTGCACAGCCGCCGGATGCTCGGGGATAAATATCACCAACTTTTATTATTATTTTTTATCCCCCCCGCTATAAACGCTCCCGTGCTCGTGGTCATTTTTTTCTCCGTCTGTCTTTTTTATTTCCTCTCTTTATGCGTTCAGCCGTGTCCAGATTATTTCGACTTGCCCCAATTTGCACGGCGCTAAAAAGTAGCACGCCGGCGATCATTTCAAACGCCTCGACCTGATGACTTCAAGCTCCGCCGACTTTAAGTAATCGCTACATTTCAGGAACAATTGCCTTTTATCGCCTCTTTTGTTTGTAGCTCCGCACATGAGACAAACCCGGCCGCTCCGACTGCGAGGGTAAACTCTCGTTAACGCCAGGACAAAAAGTAGCAGGATTTTGCAAGATTCTGTAAGTGCCTGTCTTCTTCCAAGTCCAACAATCAACACACTTCACCTAAACCAGGGGTCTCGAAATTTCAGTTCGGTACGTACCTCGGTTTAGAGGTCACGGTTCGGTACATTTTCGGTACGGCAAGAAAACAACAAAATATACATTTATTGTTATTTATTTACCAAATTTGTAAACGATGTCATAACATACATATACACACAGGGTCCATTGCCAGGGTTTATGTGGTCAACATATATTAAATAAAAACTAAATAAGATGAGGCTCAGAATGGTTTCTTAACAAAACCTTTCTACATATAAAGTGCTTTTTGAATTGATTGATTGAGACTTTTATTAGTAGATTGTACGGAACAGTACATATCCCGTACAATAGACTACTGAATGCAAACACCCCAATAAGTTTTTCAACTTGTTTAAGTCCGGGTCCACGTTAATCAACACCTCCCCCCCCAGCCTGGCTAACTTGGCAGTAAGAGGATATATGGGCTTATTGTTCTTCCACCATAGAAGTGGGTCAAAATCTAGTTTTTAATGCAATACAGCAACCCCCTGCGATCTCGAACGGGACAAGCGGTACAGAATGGATGGATGGATGGATGGTCAGGCTTCACGGTGGCATAGGGGTTAGTGCGTCTGCCTCACAATACGAAGGTCCTGAGTAGTCAGGGTTAAATCCCGGGGTTTAGGATCTTTCTGTGTGGAGTTTGCATGTCTCCTCCCCGTGAATGTGTGGGTTCCCTCCGGGTACTCCGGCTTCCTCTCACTTCCACTTCCAAAGACATGCACCTAGGGATAGGTTGATTGGCAACACTAACGTATCATCTCTTTCTCTTTCAGACTTACGATGTTTTATCAGGTCTGTAGTGAAGTCTAGTGTGTGAATGTGAGTGTGAATGTTGTCTGTCTATCTGTGTTGGCCCTGCGATGCGGTGGTGACTTGTCCAGGGTGTACCCGGCCTTCCGCCCGATTGTAGCTGATATAGGCACCAGCGCCCCCCGCCACCCCAAAAGAGAATAAGCGGTTGAAAATGGATGGATGGATGGTCTTAAATCTGCTCCTATAAAAACATATGTTATTGCTTCAGCCCTGCCTGACTCGCTGAGGAGAGGCTGCTTAAATGCGGCGGTGATTCTTCAAAGGAGTTAGCATGTTTGAAATGTTGGCAGAATCATACCCTAGTGCTGCTCAAAAATGTCAGCAAACCTCCGTCCTCCATTGTTGTATCGCACCGCGCAACCAAAGTGTTCCCAAACGGGAGATGTTAACGAGGCAGCAGGGTCATCCAGCTCTGGCTTTTGCATGTTGTCCTAGCCCGGTCGCTGATAGCCTGCCATGTGTTGTGCCTCGCTCTGTATTGTTTACACAACGTGCGGTGCGCTACCTAATATGTCCGTGTGGAAACTCGTTCGGTACACCTCCGAACCGAACCGAAACCCCGCACCGAAACGGTTCAATACAAATACACGTACCGTTACACCCCTAGTAATTACACACGGAGAATAATGTTATTCCCGCAACGTGTGTCGTCCCGCTTTTCCTCCCTACAGCAACAGGGCAGGAAAGTACCGGGATAGCGAGCGCAAAAAGGTGACGGCTCCCGGAGTGTTATCCAGCGTCATGAAGAAATATATGTAGTGTTAATCGTGTTAGGCAATGGAAATTAAATAATATAAAAAACAAATAACCGTTTGAATTGGTCCAGGTTATCGGGAACTGTTATTACTGACGGACAGGTGTCACGGTGTGACTGCAGCCAGGCACGTAAGAAAACCCTCGTCTCCATGGCAACGTCTCTGTCACTTTCACCCATTTGCCGCTTTTCCACTAATGCAGGGGTAGGCAACCCAGAACGTTGAAAGAGCCATTTTGGACCCAAATGATACAACGCTGTCAAGCGCCATTCAGATAAAACTCGCGGGCCGCACTAAAATCAAAATTTCATATTAAGGTGGCGGCCGCAAAATGTCTGAGACCCCTGACCTAAACTGTTCCTGATTGGAAGTGGAACCGTTACAAGCGTCCCCAGGACAATGGAAAGGGAACGCGGTGTAGATTTAGACCAGGGGTCGGCAATCTAAAATGTTGAAAGAGCTACCCATCCATCCATTTTCTACCGCTTGTCCCTTTTGGGGTCGCGAGGGGTACTGGAGCCTATCTCATCTGCATTCGGGCGGAAGGCAGTGTACACCCTGGACAAGTCTCCACCGCATCGCAGGGCCAACACAGATAGACAGACAGCATTCACACTCACCTTCACACACTAGGGCCAATATTGGACCAAATATACAAAAAACACATCTGTCTGGAGCTGAAAAAAATTAACGGCCTTCTATACCATATTTTTCGGACTGTAAGGTGCACTTAAAATCCTTTCATTTTCTCGACCCCGTGCGCCTAAAGTAGGGCATGATTCGGGTTGTGCTTATCGACCTCGAAGCAATTGTATTTGGTACATGGTGGAATGATAACTGTGACCAGTAGATCATAATTGCCAAGTTTGGGGAGGGGGTTAAGGGGGGGAGGAGTATATTTATGGCTGAAATTGAAGTTTCAGTGATACTTGGCAACATTATGGCCTTCAGCTAAGAAAATTTAATAAATTAGATGCAACAACTTGCGGTTTACAGACTGGAAAATACGTTAATGTCATGATCCATTGCACGGATCATAGTTTATTTAGATCAATCAATCAATCAATCAATGTTACTTATATAGCCCTAAATCACTAGTGTCTCAAAGGGCTGCACAAACCACTACGACATCCTCGGTAGGCCCATATAAGGGCAAGGAAAACTCACACCCAGTGGGACATCGGTGACAATAATGACCCAGTGGGACATCGGTGACAATGATGACTATGAGAACCTTGGAGAGGGGGAAAGCAATGGATGTCGAGCGGGTCTAACATGATACTGTGAAAGTTCAATCCATAATGGATCCAACACAGTCGCAAGAGTCCAGTCCAAAGCGGATCCAACACAGCAGCGATAGTCCCGTTAACTGCGGAGCCAGCAGGAAACCATCCCAAGCGGAGGCGGATCAGCAGCGCAGAGATGTCCCCAGCCGATACACAGGCAAGCAGTACATGGCCACCGGATCGGACCGGACCCCCTCCACAAGGGAGAGTGGGACATAGGAGAAAAAGAAAAGAAACGGCAGATCAACTGGTCTAAAAAGGGAGTCTATTTAAAGGCTAGAGTATACAAATGAGTTTTAAGGTGAGACTTAAATGCTTCTACTGAGGTGGCATCTCGAACTTTTACCGGGAGGGCATTCCAGAGTACTGGAGCCCGAAATGAAAACGCTCTATAGCCCGCAGACTTTTTTTGGGCTTTGGGAATCACTAATAAGCCGGAGTCCTTTGAACGCAGATTTCTTGCCGGGACATATGGTACAATACAATCGGCAAGATAGGATGGAGCTAGACCGTGTAGTATTTTATACGTAAGTAGTAAAACCTTAAAGTCACATCTTAAGTGCACAGGAAGCCAGTGCAGGTGAGCCAGTACAGGCGTAATGTGATCAAACTTTCTTGTTCTTGTCAAAAGTCTAGCAGCCGCATTTTGTACCAACTGTAATCTTTTAATGCTAGACATGGGGAGACCCGAAAATAATACGTTACAGTAGATATTGATTCACTTGTGTGTGCATTTAGTCGACAGATGACTGGCACATGAATCCCGGGCTCATTAATATAGTGATATATAAGACGTGCAAGGAAGTGCTTTTTAAAGGGTGCATAGAAGTCGTTTGTCACCTGCGATCCATCCTGAGAGTCTCAACCGCCCAGAACATTATCAAACATTCTCGTATGGGGCAGTTGGGTAAGCATGAATAGTTTTAGGTGCATTGTAAAAACTTACAAACATTGCTGGTATTAGTGGATGAAAAGTCCTTTCGAGCAGAAACGCTAGGGACGAATACTTCCGGATCAAGATACGAAACAGTAAGTAAATGTTCAACTTGCGCCCCAGGTACAGTGAGTGAGCTTGTCTGAAAGACGGCGCCATAGCGCAGACAATAGCACGCCTTTTCAGTGTCTCTGTCGGTGTTATTTGGAAAACTACTTCGATAGACAGACAGACGGACGGACGGACGGAGAGAGAGAGAGAGAGAGAGAGAGAGAGAGGGATAGATAGATAGATAGATAGATAGATAGATAGGTAGATAGGTAGATATATAGATAGATAGATAGATAGATAGATAGATAGATAGATAGATAGATAGATAGATAGATAGATAGATAGATAGATAGATAGATGGATGGATAGATAGATAGATAGATGGATGGATAGATAGATAGAGAGATAGATAGATAGATAGATAGATAGTACTTTATTGATTCCTTCAGGAGAGTTCCTTCAGGAAAATTAAAAGTTAAATTAAAATTACTTGTTGAAGACAAAACATTCTGGCCTTCAGCTAAGAAAATTCCATAAATTAGATGCAAAAACTTGCGGCTTACATTTTGGAAAATACGGTAATGTCATGATCCATTGCACGGATCATAGTTAATTTAGGTTTTGATTCACTTGTGTTGTGACGACTTCGTGGCATCGTGATGCGAGGGGTGCTTCTTCCAAGATTCTGATCGAGCTCGGACACAGCGTACAGGTAAGAAATAATGATTTATTAAAACTAAAAATTAGACAAGGAACAAAAACACTGGTGCTAAGGCAGAAAAGGCAGACAAAGAGTTACTAGCATGTGAGCTAGAGAAACAAACAGAACACTTCCTTGAGGCACAACTGGCAAAACAAGGAGCTAGCATGTGAACTCGGAAAACAGCGAGCTTATCGAGAAAACTAGCAAGTACAAAACAGTATGTTACCATAGAGGGGAGTCCACCAAGTCATCGATTGCGTGTAGCAAAACTTACGAGACGAGGACGAGTAAATGACAAAGGCAGGCTTAAATAATGACGCAATAATCAAGACAGCGGTGCGAGTAAAAACAAGAGCAGGTGGGACGAATCAGAAACCATGGTGACGGAACAAACAAGGAAGAGCAAAACTAGGGATCGGAAGAGTCCAAAATCAAAAAGAGAACACAAAAGGACTCAAAAACCAAAAAAATGTATGATCCGGGCGGCGGATCATAACATGTGTGTGCATTTAGTCCGCAGATGACTGGCACATGAATCCTGGGCTCATCAATATAGTGATATATATAAGATGTGCAAAGAAGTGGATATAGTGCGCAACCCGAGGGTCCCTGGTTAAAATCCCACCTGGTACCAACCTCGTCACGTCCGTTGTGTCCTGAGCAAGACACTTCACCCTTGCTCCTGATGGGTGCTGGTTAGCGCCTTGCATGGCAGCTCCCTCCTTCAGTGTGTGAATGGATAAATGTGGAAGTAGTGTCAAAGCGCTCTGAGTACCTTGAAGGTAGAAAAGCGCTATACAAGTACAACCCATTTATCATTTATTAGCTTTATAAAGGGTGCATAGGAGTCGATCCATCCTGAGAGTCTCAACAGCACAGAACGTTACCAAAAGTTGTTGCCAAGTATCGAGCTTCGACAAAAGTGCATGGACAGCCTATAATAGATTGTTAGCCTCATTGATCAAATAAAAATGGTAATGGTTGAATATAAGAAATATGGTATTCTCGAGGGTTAAAAAGAACGATAAACACCGAACCGCAATCAGTGATAAGATAGGATTTGGTGAACCGTCACACCCGGAGTCTCTGCAATTGGACCAGTCAATGGCCCAAGAGTCGAAGTTGTCCGAGGGGAAAAAAACGACACATTATTTGTTGTTTCCTTGTCCCGCAATCGCTAAACCTTCCATTTGTGGGCTGCATGGCTTCCTGCCTGTCCCGCATCCCAGGAGAGTCCCAAAGTAACTATTCAGTTGCAGGTAATTAACTTCAGCGTGACCCGGAGAAGGCTCGCACCGGACCCTGCTATCTTTAAAGAGCAACAGCACTCCATTAGAACAACTGCCCTCCCAACAATAACATCTTTGCTTGCTCGCTACAATTTGTGCTGCACCTTCATTCACATTCCAGAAGTCCGATTAAAAAAGAACAAAACAGCATACACTTGTTAGGCTAGTAAGCTTGACTGTTTCCTCCACAACTAAATAGCAGACAGAGGATGTACACACTGTATTAGTAAAATAATCACTACTCACTAATTGAACAAAACAATCTGGTAGTCTAAATGCAATGTTTTTTCCTCAACATTGCCATTTAATATGTAATTATATTCCAACATGTATCTATTAAAATCAAGCAATAGATCGGTCTGCATTGTAATAAACAATATCAATCAATCAATGTTTATTTATATAGCCCTAAATCACAAATGTCTCAAAGGACTGTACAAACCATTACGACTACGACATCCTCGGAAGAACCCACAAAAGGGCAAGGAAAACTCACATCCAGTGGGACGCCAGTGACAATGCTGACTATGAGAAACCTTGGAGAGGACCTCAGGGGAATATCTGTTTTACTACACATACAGTGGGTCTGGGTTAGTATTGGCCTCACCCCTAAAGCATTAGTGAGGACTTCACTACAGACCTGATCCATCCATCCATCCATCTTCTTCCGCTTATCCGAGGTCGGGTCGCGGGGGCAACAGCCTAAGCAGGGAAACCCAGACTTCCCTCTCCCCAGCCACTTCGTCTAGCTCTTCCCGGGGGATCCCGAGGCGTTCCCAGGCCAGCCGGGAGACACAGTCTTCCCAACGTGTCCTGGGTCTTCCCCGTGGCCTCCTACCGGAAGAGCCGTTCGGGTGGCATCCTGACCAGATGCCCAAACCACCTCATCTGGCTCCTCTCGATGTGAAGGAGCAGCGGCTTTACTTTGAGTTCCTCCCGGATGGCAGAGCTTCTCACCCTATCTCTAAGGGAGAGCCCCGCCATACGGCGGAGGAAACTCATTTCGGCCGCTTGTACCCGTGATCTTATCCTTTCGGTCATGACCCAAAGCTCATGACCATAGGTGAGGATGGGAACGTAGATCGACCAGTAAATTGAGAGCTTTGCCTTCCGGCTCAGCTCCTTCTTCACCACAACGGATCGGTACAACGTCCGCATTACTGAAGACGCCGCACCGATCCGCCTGGCGATCTCACGATCCACTCTTCCCCCACTCGTGAACAAGACTCCTAGGTACTTGAACTCCTCCACTTGGGGCAGGGTCTCCTCCCCAACCCGGAGATGGCATTCCACCTTTTTCCGGGCGAGAACCATGGACTCGGACTTGGAGGTGCTGATTCTCATTCCGGTCGCTTCACACTCGGCTGCGAACCGATCCAGTGAGAGCTGAAGATCCCGGTCAGATGAAGCCATCAGGACCACATCATCTGCAAAAAGCAGAGACCTAATCCTGCGGTCACCAAACCGGAACCCCTCAACGCCTTGACTGCGCCTAGAAATTATGTCCGTAAAAGTTATGAACAGAATCGGTGACAAAGGACAGACCTGATAAAAAATCGTAAGTCTGAAAGAGAAAGAGATGATACGTTATTATCTGCTCGCAGATAATGACACTGCAGCCAGTCCTAAATAGTCCCACTCAATGCTTCTTCAGTCACGTGCAGGATTTTCACAGGAATGAGGCAACGATACAACCTCATTTCCTGTATATTATTTCCTCTAAATCTGGGTGGCAAACTCTGGCCCGCGGGCCAAATTTGGCCCGCCGTGTAATTTCATTTAGCCCTTGAGGCAATATCTGTCATGCCGTAACTGTGGATGTTTGTGCTTCCTCGATGCAAGGATGATGTGGGACGAGTCAGGCATGAATGTAAGTACATTTTTTTTTGCTACCAAAATACAAAAGGCAAAACAAAAAGCACGCTCGATGGCGGATAATAATCCATGCTAAAACGTTAACAAAAACAGCACAATGGCATGGCTATCTATAAATAAACAAAAGATGCTAACAAAGATACTCAATTAACCCAAAAAACAGCACTTGGGCGAAAAAATACATGGATCTTACGTGGCGTGGTCCAAAGGTTTAGCAGCGTGGCGATTTGTACTACAAATGAAGGCAAGATGTTACGACTGGTTGGCATAGTGATGCCAAATTGGTCCCTTAGTGGATGCGTCGGCATGAACACAGCAACGGTAAGTTTAAATGATTTATTACACTTAACAAAAACAGACTATGAACAAAAACACTGGAGCTAACAGGCAAAAATAAACCAAGGGCGTTAGCATGAAAGCTGGGAATAGAAAATACAAAAACTATACTTGGCACGAAGCACACAAAAGAGTAAACAAAAAACATTCAGCATGAAAGCTGGAATATCGAGTGGCTTAGCATAAGAGCTAGCGAGAAAATACATACGGGTAGTAGACAGTCGTGAATGTTGCTCGAAGGCAAATTAGAGTCCCAGAAAGAATAACGAAAAGGGACGGGCTTAAATAGGTGAGTAATCAAAAAGTGACAGGTGTGCATAAACCGTGATTAGCAGGTGGGATCAATGAGGAACCATGGTGACTGACTAAACAGGAAGTAAGAGTGTAGAACAGTGATACAACAACTGGAAGTATAAAACATATGTGGTGATCCAAGTAGCGGATCGCAACACAAGAGGCAGAATGCAAAAATCCCAGACTGATGGACAGAAAGAAAATGACTTAAGTAGTGGCTGTGATAATTAGGAACAGGTGCGGGACTGAGGGCGGGGGCGTGACTAGGAGGGCAAGGTGAAAAATCAATGAGTTGTCATGTTAACAAAAACAAACCAGGAAGTGAAAAAACGGAACAAGAGTCCAGAAAACAAAACAAAACATGATCAAACATAAAACCAGGTTTACAGGCTTGACAATATCAAATTAACATTAGAGCTGGCCCGCCGCTAATACTCAAACTCGTCAACCCTCCCAATTTTCCCGGGAGACTCCCGAAGTTCAGTGACCCTCCCGGTTTTCTCCCGATTTCCACCCGGACAATAATATTGGGGGCGGGCTCATACACACACACACAAGTGTATGCAAGGCATACTTGGTCAACAGCCATACAGGTCACACTGAGGGTGGCCGTAAAAACAAGGTTAACACTGTTCAATCAATCAATCAATCAATGTTTACTTATATAGCCCTAAATCACTAGTGTCTCAAAGGGCTGCACAAACCACTACGACATCCTCGGTAGGCCCACATAAGGGCAAGGAAAACTCACACCCAGTGGGACGTCGGTGACAATGATGACTATGAGAACCTTGGAGAGGAGGAAAGCAATGTATGTCGAGCGGGTCTAACATGATACTGTGAAAGTTCAATCCATAATGGATCCAACACAGTCGCAAGAGTCCAGTCCAAAGCGGATCCAACACAGCAGCGAGAGTCCCGTTATGAGATTGTTACAAATATACGCCACACTGTGAACCCAGAGCAAACAAGAATGACAAACACATTTCAGGAGAACATTCGCGCCGTTACGCAACATAAACACAACGGGACAAATACCCAGAACCCCTTGC
This sequence comes from Nerophis ophidion, assembly GCF_033978795.1. Taxonomy (NCBI): domain Eukaryota; kingdom Metazoa; phylum Chordata; class Actinopteri; order Syngnathiformes; family Syngnathidae; genus Nerophis; species Nerophis ophidion. Next base: position 12,593,990 of record NC_084625.1, read on the forward strand.
ATCACTAACTCTTCCGGGACACTACAATATACACCCCCCGCTACCCCCTGCCCTCCGCCTACCTCAACGTCCTCATGCTCTCTCAGGGAGAGCATTGTCCGAATTCCAAGCTGCTGTCTTGAGGCATGTTAAAAAAAATAATGCACTTTGTGACTTCAATAATAAATATGGCAGTGTGTGTGACAATCATTGTTAAGTTAAAGTCCAAGTTTAACTTTATGTTAACCCAATATGTGTGCCGTTAAAATGGTCATTTCAAACACTTCCTTGTGGTCCACGTCAATGTTTTTCAAATCAATGTTTTTGATTGAAAAAAGTCCCGAGGCACACCACCAGCAGAAAACATTAAAACAAAGAAAAAGCTCAACAACCGATATTGACAACAAAAAAGGTCATTCTCGCAACTGTTGGATATGAATTCAAACCATAACCAAGCGTGCATCACTATAGCTCTTGTCTCAAAAGTAGGTGTACTGTCCCCACCTGTCACTTCACATCGTGACCTAGTTTGACTTATTTGCTGTTTTCCTGTGTGTAGTGTATTAGTTCTTGTCTTGTGCTCCTATTGTTGTCAATGATTGTCATGTACAGATGTACTTTGTGGACGCCGTCTGCTGCAGTGTGAATTACCACCAAACCCCGCCCCAACTCAAACCCGCCGCCGAAAAAAGGCATTAAATTTGTGTTTTTATTCTATTTGATATCCCATTGATATCTTTTAATTATTATTATTTGAAACTTTATTTTGTATGTCACTATAAAGTTATATAAGCCTTGCTTGGTCAATATTCAATGCAAAACTTATTTGGATACCTATTAAAGGGTTAATTTGTTCAACCTCGGCCCACGGCTTTGTTCAGTTTTAAATTTTGGCCCGCTCTGTATTTGAGTTTGACACCACTGCTCTAAATCGACGCTAGCTTGATTACATTAGGATAGCACGCACAAATATACATGAAAACACTCCTAGAGACATCACACATGGGATGGTTTAGTAAGTATGAATAGTTTTAGTTATATTGTAAAACTTACAAAGGTTGATTGGATTAATGAATGAAGAGTCCTTCGAGCAGAAACACTCTGGACGAGAAACAGGAAGTAGATTTTCAACTCGCACCACGTGCAGTGAGCGAACTTGTCTAAAAGACGGCATCTTAGCACAAACTATAGCACACCTTTTCAGTGTCTCTGTTGGTGTTACTTGTTAAATACAAAACATTATGGCCTTCAGCTCCGAAATTTCCATATATTAGACACAGGGTATGAAGCGTGGGGGAAAAAAAATAGCTGCTTACATTCTGAAAAATACGGTAATTCAATTATAGACTATCTTAATGCTCTCACTTGCAGTTTTGTCGTTAAAATGCTTTTATTGTGAAAGCCGGATTTTGTCTTTGTGTTCTTAACTTGTATTGTGTGACAGTGGGACGAAATTGGATGTTATTAAACTGACGACCAAAATCCCAGCTGTCTGCCTTCTTTCATGTAAAGCAGGGGTGTCAAACTTAAATACAGAGTGGGCCAAAATTTTAAACGGAACAAAGCCGGGGGCCAAGGTTGAACAAATTAACCTTTTAATAGGGACACAAACAAGTTTTGCATTAAATATTGAAAAAGCAAGGCTTATATAACTTCAGTGACGTAGAAAATCCAGTTTAAAATAACAATAATAATAATTTACAAAATATCAATAGCATCCATCCATCCATTTTCTACCGTTTATTCCCTTTTGGGGTCGCGGGGGGCGCTGGCGCCTATCTCAGCTACTATCAATAGCATATCAAATAAAATAAAATAAAAAATGTTATGCCTTTTTTTCTATTTGCAATCTTCTGAGGTAAATATCATTTTTTTTTTCCACAGGCTAATAATACATTGGAAAATAAAATAACAATAATGAATGAACCAAACATTCAAGCCTTGAAGTAGCAAGAGAAAATGCATGAATAAAACGTTAATTATCGGTCAGTTTGCTGGAAGTTTCCCGGGAGAGTTAGTGCTGCAAGGGCTTCTGGGTATTTTTCCTGTTGTGTTACGGTGCGGATGTTCACCCGAAATGTGTTTGGCATTCTTGTTTGGTGTCGGTTCATAGTGTGGGGTATATTTGTAACAGTGCTAAAGTTGTTTATATGGCCACCCTCAGTGTGACCTGTATGGCTGTTGACCAAGTGTGCTTTGCATTCACTTCTGCGTGTGTGTGTGTGTGTGTAAAAGCCACAAATATTATGTGACACGCTGTTAGTATGGAGGAAAAGCGGACATGACGACAGGTTGTAGAGAACGCTAAAGGCAGTGCCTTAAATGCACGCCCCCAATATAGTTGTCCAGCTGGAAATCGGTAGAAATTCGGGAGAATGGTTGCCCCGGGAGATTTTCGGGAGGGGCACTGAACTTAGGGAGTCGACCAGGAAAATTAGGAGGGTTGGCAAGTATGAGTATTAGCAGTGAATGCGGTGTTACAGCGGCACCGACGCTGTATAACACCGGCGGGCCAGCTCTAATGATAAATTGATATTGCCTCAAGGGCCAAATTAGATTTGATGTAAAGTGTTTACAACGTCACAAAATGCTGCTTTAATTGTAAACTTAACACACTGACGCAGTATTTATTTCCTTTTTTCACAGTTTGATTGGCCAACTCGGGTTTTTAGCCACACCTGACATCGCACCATACCTGCTTGTCACATGACCAGTCAAATCGCAACTTCTGTGGTTAGTAAACTGAATTGTATCACATCAAGGTTACATGGAATTAATCGTTCAGCCCTACTCACTACCATGATTAACAAAATAGTGAGCCTTTCTCACCATAATTTCATCTGATAAAGACGGTGGGGCAGTGCAAGGCTTACCCCTAATAAAAAAAAAAGGTTTTACAAAAAATTTTTTTATGGTAAAATTTAATTTTGGGACGGAAGGAAAGGCAACAAATGTTTCAAGACTTGGGCGTGGAATGTTTTTTCCAAGGCAAAGGAAAGTTGGCACGAGCATGGCGTGAATGAAGGTACATTTCTTTATTTTAAGACTAACTAAAAACAGGAACAAACAAAAAGCGCTCACAATGGAGGTACAAAACTTGGGTATGAAAACAAACAATTGCACTACGGCATAAACTATGGACACAAACTAAAACTTGCACAATGGCTGAAGTATGAATAACTAAAACAAAAAACACTTATTGTGACTAGAACAAGGATATGAGGAAAAAAGCAGCATGGGTGCAGGAGGTGATGCTGCCAGCATGAACAACAGAAACAGACAGGCTTAAATAATACTGTGGTGATTAGTGAAAACAGGTGTGAGACAAAAGGACAGGGTGAAAACTAATGAGTTGCTATGGTAACAAAACAAACCAGGAAGTGCAAGAACAGGAACTGAGTGTCCAAAAAAAAAAAAAAAACGAACTTGACTGAAACAAAACATGAACACACAAACATGACAAAATGCACTTTTTCTGATTTAATTATAATTTTATATTGGATTTATTAAACATGCAATCAGATGAACATCCAATTTGTTTAGCTGTTTGCTTGATAAATCAATGGTTTTTGCTTGATAAAAATAAATAACTCACAGTTCATTTCATCATGTTTTTGTTCCAGTTCGGGCAAATTATAATTTTTTTAAAATCAGATTAAACACAGTTTGATCAAGCACAATTAATCACAGGTGATTACTCGCTTGCATAATCAAATTTAGCTTAATAAACACCCCAATATCGTGCATTAATGCAATTTTATTGTCAGAACTTTCCTCCAGAAGGTCTTATCTTTCTGATCTATGTGATGTCACATGAAACAAAAATTTAGCTATTTGGCCACAATACCCAGCAATATTTTTGGAGGAGAAACAATGCGGCCTTTAATCCCAGGAACACCCTCCCTACCGTCAAGCATGGTGGTGGGAGTATTATGCTGTGGGGCTGTTTTGCTGCCAATGGAACTGGTGCTTTACATAGAGTAAATGGGACAATGAAAAAGGAGGATTACCTCCAAATTCTTCATGACAATCTAAAACCATCAGCCCGAAGGTTGGGTCTTGGGCGCAGTTGGGTGTTCCAACAGGAAAATGACCCCAAACACACGTCAAAAGTGGTAAAGAAATGGCTAAATCAGGCTAGAATGGAGGTTTTAGAATGGCCTTCCCAAAGTCCTGACTTAAACGTGTGGACAATGCTGAAGAAACAAGTCCATGTCAGAAAAACAACAAATTTAGCTGAACTGCACCAATTTTGTCAAGAGGAGTGGTCAAAAATGTAACCAGAAGCTTGTGGATGGCTACCAAAAGCACCTTATTGCAATGAAACTTGCCAAACTTGCTCCATGTATACTTTTGACCCAGCATATTTGGTCACATTTTCAGTAGACCCATAATAAATTCATAAAAGAACCAAACTTCATGAATGTTTTTTGTGACCAACAAGTATGTGCTCCAATCACTCTATCACAAAAAAAATCAAAGAGACTCATCTGTATACTCTAGCCTTTAAATAGACCTCCTTTTTAGACCAGTTGATCTGCCGCTTCTTTTCTTTCCCCTATGTCCCCCCCTCCCTTGTGGAGGGGGTCCGGTCCGATAACCATGGATGAAGTACTGCCTGTCCAGAGTCGAGACCCATGATGGACCGCTCGTCGGGACCCAGGATGGACCGCTCGCCTGTATCGGTTGGGGACATCTCTACGCTGCTGACCCGCCTCCGCTTGAGATGGTCTCCTGTGGACGGGACTCTCGCTGCTGTCTTGGATCCGCTTGAACTGAACTCTCGCGGCTGTGTTGGAGCCACTATGGATTGAACTTTCACAGTATCATGTTGGACCCGCTCGACATCCATTGCTTGCTTTCGGTCCCCTAGAGGGGGGGGTTGCCCACATCTGAGGTCCTCTCCAAGGTTTCTCATAGTCAGCATTGTCACTGGCGTCCCACTGGATGTGAATTCTCCCTGCCCACTGGGTGTGAGTTTTCCTTGCCCTTTTGTGGGTTCTTCCGAGGATGTTGTAGTCGTAATGATTTGTGCAGTCCTTTGAGACATTTGTGATTTGGGGCTATATAAATAAACATTCATTGATTGATTGATAGAAATGATTGGAAACTCAAGACAGCCATGACATTATGTTCTTTACAAGTGTTTGTACACTTTTGATCACGACATATTTGTATACCTTTACATATGTATATAATGTATACAAATATATAATAGTAAATAATAAGAAATATATATTGGGGAGAGGCGCAGCCGGCGAACGAGCAGCGGGGCAGGGCACGCTGGAGCCCGGCCCAAGATGGCGGCAGGGAGGCGGAGAATGCGGCCGAGTGGAGATGCGGGGCGTGCTGGGAGCGACGCTGCAAACGCATTCAGGTGCGTGGATTGCGCACCTACACACAATTAATAAATCTCCTCTGGCTGTCAAAAAGGGCAGCAGCGGAGGAGGGTGGGGGAGAAGGAGGGGGAGAGCCCGCAGCAGAATCTGAGTACCGAAAGCAACAGAGAGCAAGACGACGACGACGCGGCCGACTGAAGCAACCGAGGAGCGGGCAGCAGAGAAGGAGCTGAAAAGCGACCCGAACTGAAGTTTCACAGTATCATGTTGGACCCGCTCGACATCCATTGCTTTCGGTCCCCTAGAGGGGGGGCGGGTTGCCCACTTCTGAGGTCCTCTCCAAGGTTTCTCATAGTCAGCATTGTCACTGGCGTCCCACTGGATGTGAATTCTCCCTGCTCACTGGGTGTGAGTTTTCAATCAATCAATCAATCAATGTTTATTTATATAGCCCCAAATCACAAATGTCTCAAAGGACTGCACAAATCATTACGACTACAACATCCTCGGAAGAACCCACAAAAGGGCAAGGAAAACTCACACCCAGTGGGCAGAGAGAATTCACATCCAGTGGGACGCCAGTGACAATGCTGACTATGAGAAACCTTGGAGAGGACCTCAGATGTGGGCAACCCCCCCTCTCTAGGGGACCGAAAGCAATGGATGTCGAGCGGGTCTAACATGATACTGTGAAAGTTCAATCCATAGTGGCTCCAACACAGCCGCGAGAGTTCAGTTCAAGCGGATCCAAGACAGCAGCGAGAGTCCCGTCCACAGGAAACCATCTCAAGCGGATCAGCAGCGTAGAAACGTCCCCAACCGATACAGGCGAGCGGTCCATCCTGGGTCCCGACGAGCGGTCCATCCTGGGTCTTGACTCTGGACAGGCAGTACTTCATCCATGGTCATCGGACCGGACCCCCTCCACAAGGGAGGGGGAGACATAGGAGAAAGAAAAGAAGCGGCAGATCAACTGGTCTAAAAAGGAGGTCTATTTAAAGGCTAGAGTATACAAATGAGTTTTAAGGTGAGACTTAAATGCTTCTACTGAGGTGGCATCTCGAACTGTTACCGGGAGGGCATTCCAGAGTACTGGAGCCCGAACAGAAAACGCTCTATAGCCCGCAGACTTTTTTTGGGCTCTAGGAATCACTAATAAGCCGGAGTCTTTTGAACGCAGATTTCTTGCCGGGACATATGGTACAATACAATCGGCAAGATAGGCTGGAGCTAGACCGTGTAGTATTTTATACGTAAGTAGTAAAACCTTAAAGTCACATCTTAAGTGCACAGGAAGTTTTCCTTGCCCTTTTGTGGGTTCTTCCGAGGATGTCGTAGTCGTAATGGTTTGTACAGTCTTTCGAGACATTTGTGACTTAGGGCTATATAAATAAACATTGATTGAAGACATTGAAGACAAATAGGGTGAGAAGCTCTGCCATCCGGGAGGAACTCAAAGTAAAGCCGCTGCTCCTCCACATCGAGAGGAGCCAGATGAGGTGGTTCGGGCATCTGGTCAGGATGCCACCTGAACGCCTCCCGAGGGCTGTGTTTAGGGCACGTCCAACCGGCAGGAGGCCACGGGGAAGACCCAGGACACGTTGGGAAGACTACGTCTCCCGGCTGGCCTGGGAACGCCTCGGGATCCCCCAGGTAGAGCTAGACGAAGTGGCTGGGGAGAGGGAAGTCTGGGCTTCCCTGCTTAGGCTGCTGCCCCCGCGACCCGACCTCGGATAAGCGGAAGAAGATGGATGGATGGATGGATGATTGAAGACAAAGTCAAACCTGCTCGAAAGCAATGACCTTCCTTGATGGTCCGTGGAACCCGCACGACGACAGCAAGCGACACATTCCGTCGCTCCCGGCACGCCCCGCCTCTCTGCTCGGCCGCATTCTCCGCCTCCTTGCCCCGCTGCTTGTTCGCCGGCTGCGCTTCTCCACATATATATTTAATAAATATATTATGTATATAAATATAATAATATATATAATAGTAATATAATAATGAATATACACACATATGTACATTTTAATAATTGACATTGACGGCTAACAGATGGTGCTTGTCGAACAATAAAACTCCTATTTTTACTGTAAAACTATTGTGTGGATGTGAGGCTTTGTATGCATGTAAACAGTCAAGTGCCTCAAGGGGCAATTTAGTATAGTTTGTATCAAGGCGTAGGTTGATAAAAGCACACGCTTCAATGGAGCTAACACAATCAGAGCCAACAACAAATAGAATATATTTGCACACCGGCCGCTGAACACAATCAGGCGTAAATAGCGTGGCTGTAATGTATGGAATATCTGCAAATGTCAAAGCGCTCCTGAATCAAACGCCGTATTGGAATTAGACGGCGCGGCGTTTTGGTGGCCGCTTCTAATGAGGGAAGACGGCGTCCGTCCGGCCAATTATCGGACTCTCCCGCTATGCTGAGCCACGGGGAGAAGTGGGCAGGTATCGGAGGGGGCGGGGGGGGGGGGGGGGGGGCGACATTGTTTAAGCCAAAGAACATCGTGGACTTTTTCCCCTGCGGTTGCTGCCCCAAAGGCCGTCATGCCACCAGTTACTGGTCTTGTTCGGAATTTGACTCATTTACATGCCAACATTTTTAACAACTATGGAAACTCTGTTGGAAATAATTGTCTTCAGGGGCAAAAATAAGTTCACCCCTGGCAACCTAAAAATGTAAAATACCGTATTTCCTTGAAATGCCGCCGGGTACTGCCGGGTCAAACTCGTTTCGCGAAATATTATTTTTATTAGCGCCTGCCTAAAATTTCCGCAGGGGCAAACTCATTTAGTAAAATAATTAGCATATGCCTAGAATTACCGCCGGGTCAAACTCGTCACGTCACCTGTCATCATTTTCAAAATGGAGCAGGCTGATTTCAATCATTTCAAATCGCATAAAGGGAAGAAGATTAAAAGCTATTCAGTAGGATTTAAGGTCCAAGCTATTGAATATGCTAAAAAGAACAGTAAGCAGCTATGTTTTATTAATATACCGTAGCTGCGTGTGTCAAATATGAGTCATTAAATGACTCCCGCCTCCTGGTGGTAGAGGGCGCTAGTGATCCTTCTTGCGACAACTCGGCTGCAGAAGAAGTGACAACAAGCAGCAATAATTAGCATATGCCTAGAATTACCGCCGGATCAAACTCGTCACGTCACCTGTCATCATTTTCAAAATGGAGCAGGCTGATTTCAATCATTTCAAATCGCATAAAGGGAAGAAGATTAAAAGCTATTCAGTAGGATTTAAGGTCCAAGCTATTGAATATGCTAAAAAGAACAGTAAGCAGCTATGTTTTATTAATATACCGTAGCTGCGTGTGTCAAATATGAGTCATTACATGACTCCCGCCTCCTGGTGGTAGAGGGCGCTAGTGATCCTTCTTGCGACAACTCGGCTGCAGAAGAAGTGACAACAAGCAGCAATAATTAGCATATGCCTAGAATTACCGCCGGATCAAACTCGTCACGTCACCTGTCATCATTTTCAAAATGGAGCAGGCTGATTTCAATCATTTCAAATCGCATAAAGGGAAGAAGATTAAGAGCTATTCAGTAGGATTTAAGGTCCAAGCTATTGAATATGCTAAAAAGAACAGTAAGCAGCTATGTTTTATTAATATACCGTAGCTGCGTGTGTCAAATATGAGTCATTAAATGACTCCCGCCTCCTGGTGGTAGAGGGCGCTAGTGATCCTTCTTGCGACTACTCGGCTGCAGAAGAAGTGACAACAAGCAGCAATAATTAGCATATGCCTAGAATTACCGCCGGGTCAAACTCGTCACGTCACCTGTCATCATTTTCAAAATGGAGCAGGCTGATTTCAATCATTTCAAATCGCATAAAGGGAAGAAGATTAAGAGCTATTCAGTAGGATTTAAGGTCCAAGCTATTGAATATGCTAAAAAGAACAGTAAGCAGCTATGTTTTATTAATATACCGTAGCTGCGTGTGTCAAATATGAGTCATTAAATGACTCCCGCCTCCTGGTGGTAGAGGGCGCTAGTGATCCTTCTTGCGACTACTCGGCTGCAGAAGAAGTGACAACAAGCAGCAATAATTAGCATATGCCTAGAATTACCGCCGGGTCAAACTCGTCACGTCACCTGTCATCATTTTCAAAATGGAGGAGGCTGATTTCAATCATTTCAAATCGCATAAAGGGAAGAAGATTAAGAGCTATTCAGTAGGATTTAAGGTCCAAGCTATTGAATATGCTAAAAAGAACAGTAAGCAGCTATGTTTTATTAATATACCGTAGCTGCGTGTGTCAAATATGAGTCATTAAATGACTCCCGCCTCCTGGTTGTAGAGGGCGCTAGTGATCCTTCTTGCGACTACTCGGCTGCAGAAGAAGTGACAACAAGCAGCAATAATTAGCATATGCCTAGAATTACCGCCGGGTCAAACTCGTCACGTTACCTGTCATCATTTTCAAAATGGAGCAGGCTGATTTCAATCATTTGAAATCGCATAAAGGGAAGAAGATTAAGAGCTATTCAGTAGGATTTAAGGTCCAAGCTATTGAATAGGCTAAAAAAAACAGTAAGCAGCTATGTTTTATTTATATACCATAGCTCCGTGTGTCAAATATGAGTCATTAAATGACTCCCGCCTCCTGGTGGTAGAGGGCGCTAGTGATCCTTCTTGCGACAACTCGGCTGCAGAAGAAGTGACAACAAGCAGCAAGAGTGAGCAGCGTGTGTTTATTTTTTCCTCTCGCTTGCACTTTTAACATGGAGGATTACATATCTAAAATAAAACAGTTTTCTAAACTGGACTTTCAATCGAAGCAGGAGGTAATAAAGGAAGACCTCCATCGAGACAAAGAGACTTTTAAAACTGAAGAAAGATAAGGAAGACTTCTATAAACAAGTTATTGATGCTTTTGATCAGAAGGAACTGCGCATTGACTTCATTTATAAGTAAAGGTAAGACATAATAACGTTTTTTTTTTTTTTATTAAATGTGCTTTTCATGAATGTATCCTTACATCACACTCAAATTTATAAGCGCAGGCCTAAAAGACGGTCAGTAAACGACTTAAAGGTGGTCTGAAAAACGTTACCTACGCAACATTTTGACCAAAGAACTACCGTTACATGTTATGTAGATCAAAAGGAAGTGTTTTAAATGTACAAAAACAAATTAATGATACACTATATTGCCAGAAGTATTTGGCCACCCATCCAAATGATCAGAATCAGGTGTCCTAATCACTTGGCCCGGGCCACAGGTGTATAAAACCAAGTACTTAGGCATGAAGACAGTTTCTACAAACATTTGTGAAAGAATGGGCCGCTCTCAGGAGCTCAGTGATTTCCAGCGTGGAAATGTCATAGGATGCCACCTGTGCAACAAATACGGTGACATTTGGTGGAGGAGGAATTATGGTGTGGGGTTGTTTTTCAGGAGTTGGGCTTGGCCCCTTAGTTCCAGTGAAAGGAACTTTGAATGCTCCTGGATACCAAAACATTTTTGGCCAATTCTATGCTCCCAACCTTGTGGGAACAGTTTGGAGCAGGCCCCTTTCTCTTCCAACAAAACTGTGCACCAGTGCACAAAGCAAGATCCATAAAGACATGGTGTGGATGAACTTGACTGGCCTGCACAGAGTCCTGACCTGAACCCGATAGAACACCTACGGGATGAATTAGATCTGAGACTGAGAGCCAGGCCTTCTCGACCAACCAATCACCAATGTGCTTTTTTAAGAATGGTGGAGAATTCCTATAAAGACACTCCGCAACCTTGTGGACAGCCTTCCTAGGAGTGTTAAAGCTGTAATAGCCGCAAAAGGTGGAATTATATCATATTGAACCCGATGGGTTAGGAATGTCATGGCACTTCAAGTTCATATGTGAGTCAAGGCAGGCGGCCCAATACTTGTGGCAATATAGTGTATAGCCCTGCATTTATCCATCCATTGTCTACCGCTTTTCCCTACCCCTTTGAAATGCAGGTATTAATAATACATTTCCCTGCGATGACATGTTACAAACCCCATTTCCATATGAGTTGGGAAATTTTGTTGGATGTAAATATAAACAGAATACAATGATTTGCAAATCATTTTCAACCCATATTCAGTTGAATATGCTACAAAGACAACATATTTGATGTTCAAACTGATAAACATTTTTTTTGTGTGTGCAAATAATCATTAACTTTAGAATTTGATGCCAGTAACACGTGACAAAGAAGTTGGGAAAGGTGGCAATAAATACTGATAAAGTTGAGGAATGCTCATCAAACACTTATTTGGAACATCCCACAGGTGTGCAGGCTAATTGGGAACAGGTGGGTGCCATGATTGGGTATGAAAACAGCTTCCCAAAAAATGCTCAGTCTTTCACAAGAAAGGATGGGGCGAGGTACACCCCTTTGTCCACAACTGTGTGAGCAAATAGTCAAACAGTTTAAGAACAACGTTTCTCAAAGTGCAATTGCAAGAAATGTAGGGATTTCAACATCTACGGTCCATAATATCATCAAAAGGTTCAGAAAATCTGGAGAAATCACTCCACGTAAGCGGCATGGCCGGAAACCAACATTGAATGACCGTGACCTTCGATCCCTCAGACGGCACTGTATCAAAAACCGACATCAATCTCTAAAGGATATCACCACATGGGCTCAGGAACACTTCAGAAAACCACTGTCACTAAATACAGTCTGTTGCTACATCTGTAAGTGCAAGTTAAAGCTCTACTATGCAAAGCAAAAGCCATTTATCAACAACATCCAGAAACGCCGCCGGCTTCTCTGGGCCCGAGATCATCTAAGATGGACTGATGCAAAGTCGAAAAGTGTTCTGTGGTCTGACGAGTCCACATTTCAAATTGTTTTTGGAAATATTCAACATTGTGTCATCCGGACCAAAGGGGAAGCGAACCATCCAGACTGTTATCGACGCAAAGTTCAAAAGCCAGCATCTGTGATGGTATGGGGGTGCATTAGTGCCCAAAGCATGGGTAACTTACACATCTGTGAAGGCACCATTAATCTTGAAAGGTACATACAGGTTTTGGAACAACATATGCTGCCATCTAAGCGCCGTCTTTTTCATGGACGCCCCTGCTTATTTCAGCAAGACAATGCCAAGCCACATTTAGCTTGTGTTACAACAGCGTGGCTTCATAAAAAAAGAGTGCGGGTACTTTCCTGGCCCGCCTGCAGTCCAGACCTGTCTCCTATCGAAAATGTGTGGCGCATTATGAAGCGTGAAATACGACAGCGGAGACCCCGGACTGTTGAACGACTGAAGCTCTACATAAAAGAAGAATGGGAAAGAATTCCACTTTCAAAGCTTCAACAATTAGTTTCCTCAGTTCCCAAACGTTTATTGAGTGTTGTTGAAAGAAAAGGTGATGTAACACAGTGGTGAACATGCCCTTTCCCAACTACTTTGGCACATGTTGCAGCCATGCAATTCTATGTTAATCATTATTTGCAAAAAAAATATATAAAGTTGATGAGTTTGAACATCAAATATCTTGTCTTTGTAGTGCATTCAACTGAATATGGGTTGAAAAGGATTTGCAAATCATTGTATTCCGTTTATATTTACACCGAACACAATTTTCCAACTCATATGGAAACGGGGTTTGTACATATCGTTATGAGTACCAATGATAAGGAAAATCGATAAAATCCTAACGATATATATGGTAATGATTGGCGACACATGATGATGCTATGTGTGTCTTTTGGTCTATTTTGTACATTTATGATGTATCAACACAACCTTGTGGGATGTTCAGTTTTCCTGGATTATGCATCGGACTTTATGTTGGCCCTTCATATCTCATAAAATATTACACAGTTTCCATTTTCAAAAAAAGTAGCCGGTCAAAAGTCACGCTGGTGCTAACGTGAGTATGATTAATGTCTTATTGATTTTGGTTTAATCAACATTTACTGGGTAGTATTTGAGGACCAGAAGTGGCAACGAACGTGGAATTCCGGCTGTGCACGCGCTCGCTCAGGAAGTCGCTCTATTTGTCTTTGGGTAATTAGCGTCCATGAAGGAAAATAACTTCTCGCTAATTACGCCGCCTGCTCAGCGAGACCAGTCCGAATAAACAGACGGCTCGTCAAACATGGCCGCCACATCTGGGCCCCGTCCCGTGACCTCATTACGGCGAGTTCACTGCCAAAGAGAGTGGAATCGCCAACATGATTGCTTCAAGGATCCTTTTTTTTTTTTTTTTTTTCGGGAAGGTTCAGAAAACAGGGGGAGGAGTTCAAGGAAGTTTCAAGAACTTTATGGATTTTGGTTGGTCTGTTTTTCATCCCTGAAAACATCAAAGTGTTTTCAAACATTGTGAGTTTATTTGTGAGGAGTACTGGAGGCGTTGCTGCTTTGCTGTTTTACTTGCTCGCCTCGGTTCGCTTCTCATGAGACGGCTCGCTAGTTAGTTAGCTAGCCTGTTTTGTAGTTCGCTATAGAAGTTTCAGGCTTTGAATGTTTACTTTTTAAGGTCAAGTCAAATGTTGCCTTAAGGGAGGGCTCCTATTTTAGGGAACTAAGGCAAACAAAATTTTTTTTGGTGGGCAGAGGCTACAAATACATATATATATATATATATATATATATATATATATATATATATAGATGTGGGAAAAATCACAAGACTACTTCATCTCCACAGAACTGTTTCATGAGGGGTTCCCTCAATCATCAGGAGATTTTAATGGAAGCATTCACATACAATGGTTTATATAGGGCACAGAGTGGGTGGGTACAAGCAGGCGTAGGGTGTGGTGATTGGCTCATGTGTTACCTAGGAGGTGTTTCCGTCTGTGGCGGCATGTTGAAGTGATTTCACTGTGCTTGTTGCGGGATGACAGGTCTGGATGATATATAATAAACAGTTTCTCTTATAAGCATAGGTTGCATCTTTTATTAGCACTGTTGTAAGGTGTGCTGGATGCAAGAATTTGCCATGTTATTGAATATTCAACATTATTGTCTTTGAGGTTCCAAATGTGCTTGCTGAGTTCTGTAGAATTCTGCAAAGTCTGGTTTCTAAAGGAGGCCTTGTGATTGTTCCATCTGGTTTCAAACGCTCCTTCAGTTAATTTTACGTACGTGTCGGATGTGTTAATGTCCTTGCGTGTTACCTTTGCTTGGTAAACGACTGATGTTTGTAAGCACCCTCCGTTGAGAGGGCAATCAGGTTTCTTGCAACAGTTACATTCCTTATTGGTTTCAGAGTCGTTTAGTCTAGGGGTAGGCAGTCCTTTTGCAATTGCTTTGTTGTGGTTTGAAATGATTTGTTGTATGTTATTCATACAGCTGTAGCTCAATTTAATGCTGTTCTTGTTGAATATTTTTCTTAGGGTGTTGCCTTTGGGGAAGTGTTTGTCGATCAGAGTGAGGAACTTGTGGCCGATGTTGGTTGAGATGTTTTTGCTGAATGGTGGATTGTACCAGATGAAAACCAGATTTAAAACCAGATGGAACAATCACAAGGCCTCCTTTAGAAACCAGACTTTGCGGAATTCTACAGAACTCAGCAAGCACATTTGGAACCTCAAAGACAGTAATGTTGAATATTCAATAACATGGCAAATTCTTGCATCCAGCACACCTTACAACAGTGGTAATAAAAGATGCAACCTATGCTTAAAAGAGAAACTGTTTATTATATATCATCCAGACCTGTCATCCCTCAACAAGCGCAGTGAAATCATTTCAACATGCCGCCACAGACGGAAACACCTCCTAGGTAACACATGAGTCAATCACCACACCCTACGCCTGCCTGTACCCACCCACTCTGTGCCCTATATAAACCACTGTATGTGAATGCCTTCATTAAAATCTCCTGATGATTGAGGGAACCCCTCATGAAACAGTTCTGTAGAGAGGAAGTAGTCTTGTGATTTTTCCCACACCCACATATTGCACTCTACCACGGTATCGAGCACTATTTTCTGGATAATCCAATCAAGACATATATATATATATATATATATATATATATATATATATATATATATATATATATATATATATATATATGTATATATATATTTGTATATATATATAATATATATATATATATATATTAGTGATGTCCGATATGTCGGACTGCCGATATTATTGGCCGATAAATGCTTTGGGGTGTTTGTTTTCCCGAGATGCAAGTAAAGTTGGATCGGACATGGCTTTGAGGTAAATACATGATTTTATTTTAACTCTAACAAATGGTACACAACTAAAGGCGCGCACAAAGGCGGAGAACAAACTTGACTAATGAAACACTTACTGTGACAAGAATACAGAAAAACTCACGTGGCAAGAAACGAGCAGCAAGAAAACTATGGCAGCACGACAATGACATGAGTAGTAAGGATATCAGATAGCATGGGTGTCAAGGAGGTAATGACGCCAGACCGACTGCCTGGCAACTGCAAGCTTAAATATACATTATTAGCCATTTTGCATGTGTGGTTTAGGAGTTATGTTTGAATAATAAATGCATGATTTTATTTTAAATCTAACAAATGGTACACAACTAAAGGCGCGCACAAAGGCGGAAAACAAACTTGACTAATGAAACAAAAACTCGCACTTGGGCGAAAAACTATGAACATGAAACAAATGAACACTTACTGTGACAAGAATACAGAAAAACTCACGTGGCAAGAAACGAGCAGCAAGAAAACTATGGCAGCATGACAATGACATGAGTAGTAAGGATATCAGATAGCATGGGTGTCAAGGATGTAATGACGCCAGACCGACTGCCTGGCAACTGCAAGCTTGAATATACATTATTAGCCATTTTGCATGTGTGGTTTAGGAGTTATGTTTAAATAATAAATACATGATTTTATTTTAAATCTAACAAATGGTACACAACTAAAGGCGCGCACAAAGGCGGAGAACAAACTTGACTAATGAAACAAAAACTCGCACTTGGGCGAAAAACTATGAACATGAAACAAATAAACACTTACTGTGACAAGAATACAGAAAAACTCACGTGGCAAGAAACGAGCAGCAAGAAAACTATGGCAGCATGACAATGACATGAGTAGTAAGGATATCAGATAGCATGGGTGTCAAGGAGGTAATGACGCCAGACCAACTGCCTGGCAACTGCAAGCTTAAATATACATTATTAGCCATTTTGCATGTGTGGTTTAGGAGTTATGTTTAAATAATAAATATATGATTTTATTTTAAATCTAACAAATGGTACACAACTAAAGGCGCGCACAAAGGCGGAGAACACACTTGACTAATGAAACAAAAACTCGCACTTGGGCAAAAAACTATGAACATGAAACAAATGAACACTTACTGTGACACGAATACAGAAAAACTCACGTGGCAAGAAACGAGCAGCAAGAAAACTATGGCAGCACGACAATGACATGAGTAGTAAGGATATCAGATAGCATGGGTGTCAAGGAGGTAATGACGCCAGACCGACTGCCTGGCAACTGCAAGCTTAAATATACATTATTAGCCATTTTGCATGTGTGGTTTAGGAGTTATGTTTAAATAACTGTCATAGTGAGTAAAACCCAATTTTTGTATTTGCAAAATTTTACATAATCAATTAATTCTAGTAAGACTCACATAGACACAATATTACAGGCATTTGTAGATATAATGCATGTTTGGTTTTGGAGTTATGTTTATATGGGTTTCATGCATAATATGGCAGTTATACCGTCATATTGAGTTAAAAAAACAACTAACTTGTGTCTTTGCAAACCTTACAAAATATTTTTTTTGTAGTACAAATCACAAAGATACATTTATTCAGGCATCAATCAATCAATCAATGTTTACTTATATAGCCCTAAATCACTAGTGTCTCAAAGGGCTGCACAAACCACTACGACATCCTCGGTAGGCCCACATAAGGGCAAGGAAAACTCACACCCAGTGGGACATCGGTGACAATAATGACCCAGTGGGACGTCGGTGACAATGATGACTATGAGAACCTTGGAGAGGAGGAAAGCAATGGATGTCGAGCGGGTCTAACATGATACTGTGAAAGTTCAATCCATAATGGATCCAACACAGTCGCGAGAGTCCAGTCCAAAGCGGATCCAACACAGCAGCGAGAGTCCCGTTCACAGCGGAGCCAGCAGGAAACCATCCCAAGCGGAGGCGGATCAGCAGCGCAGAGATGTCCCCAGTCGATACACAGGCAAGCAGTACATGGCCACCGGATCGGACCGGACCCCCTCCACAAGGGAGAGAGGGACATAGAAGAAAAAGAAAAGAAACGGCAGATCAACTGGTCTAAAAAGGGAGTCTCTTTAAAGGCTAGAGTATACAAATGAGATTCAAGGTGAGACTTAAATGCTTCTACTTATACTTTGTATAGTTCAAGACTTACGGTCATTTGTAAAACATCCCTGCACTTTCCATAGTAGAGATCTAAAAAAATGATTTGGGAATGTCCGGCGGGCCAGATTGAAAATCTTAAAGGGCCGCATGTGGCCCCCGGGCCTTAATTTGCCCAAGTCTGCCGTAAATGTTAGTCTTTTTTTTTTTTAGGGCAATAAAGCAAATGACAAAGGCAGTTGCCATGGTTAAATCCGAGCCCTGAAGTTTGTGTAGTCTGTAGCTGCTTAGTTTGCTTATCCGTAGGTATGTTAGCTGCTTGAAATAAGATTCTATCACAATGTGAATGTTGTCTCCTCACAGCACGTGTTTACCCATAAACTGGCTAAAAGGTAATCAATTCCACTCAGTCTTTTCCTATAATTGCTTTCAAATCATTCCTCTCTTTATTGTTATTTTTTTCCTTCTGTTATTTAGCTCGGTAGCCAGTAGTGATTCTTCCCCATCCAAATACCGAGTAAAATTCAGGCTGGTTTCCGATCCAGTTTGCGCAAATATACCCATTGAGTCTGGTACAGTTTAAAAAGTACAAACCCCGTTTCCATATAAGTTGGGAAATTGTGTTAGATGTAAATATAAACGGAATACAATGATTTGCAAATCATTTTCAACCCATATTCAATTGAATATGCTACAAAGACAACATATTTGATGTTCAAACTGATAAACATTTTTTTGTGTGCAAATAATCATTAATTTTAGAATTTGATGCCAGCAACATGTGACAAAGAAGTTGGGAAAGGTGGCAATAAATACTGATAAAGTTGAGGAATGCTCATCCCACAGGTGTGCAGGGTAATTAGGAACAGGTGGGTGCCATGATTGGGTATAAAAACAGCATCCCAAAAAATGCTTAGCCTTTCACAAGAAAGGATGGGGCGAGGTACACCCCTTTGTCCACAACTGTGTGAGCAAATAGTCAAACAGTTTTAAAAACAACGTTTCTGAAAATGCAATTGCAAGATATTTAGGGATTTCAACATCTACGGTCCATAATTTCATCGAAAGGTTCAGAGAATCTGGAGAAATCACTCCACGTAAGCGGCATGGCCGGAAACCAACATTGAATGACCGTGACCTTCGATCCCTCAGACGGCACTGTATCAAAAACCGACATCAATCTCTAAGGGATATCACCACCTGAGCTCAGGAACACTTCAGAAAACCGCTGTCACTAAAAACAGTTTGTTGCTACGTCTGTAAGTGCAAGTTACAGCTCTACTAGGCAAAGCGAAAGCTGTTTATCAACAACATCCAGAAACGCCGCCAGCTTCTCTGGGCCCGACATCATCTAAGATGGACTGATGCAAAGTAGAAACGTGTTCTGTGGTCTGACGAGTCCACATTTCAAATTGTTTTTGGAAATATTCGACATTGTGTCATCCGGACCAAAGGGGAAGCGAACCATCCAGACTGTTATCGACGCAAAGTTCAAAAGCCAGCATCTGTGATGGTATGGAGGTGCATTAGTGCCCAAGGCACCATTAATGCTGAAAGGTACATACAGGTTTTGGAACAACATATGCTGCCATCTAAGCGCCGTCTTTTTCTTGGACGCCCCTGCTTATTTCAGCAAGACAATGCCAAGCCACATTCAGCACGTGTTACAACAGCGTGGCTTTGTAGTAAAAGAGTGCGGGTACTTTCCTAACCCGCCTGCAGTCCAGACCTGTCTCCCATCGAAAATGTGTGGCGCATTATGAAGCGTAAGATATGACAGCGGAGACCCCGGACTGTTGAACGACTGAAGCTCTACATAAAACAAGAATGGGAAAGAATTCCACTTTCAAAGCTTCAACAATTAGTTTCCTCAGTTCCCAAACGTTTATTGAGTGTTGTTAAAAGAAAAGGTGATGTAACACAGTGGTGAACATGCCCTTTCCCAACTACTTTGGCACGTGTTGCAGCCATGAAATTCTAAGTTAATAATTATTTGCAAAAAAAAAATAATTGATGAGTTTGAACATCAAATATCTTGTCTTTGTAGTGCATTCAACTGAATATGGGATGAAAAGAATTTGCAAATCATTGTATTCCGTTTATATTTACATCCAACACAATTTCCCAACTCATATGGAAACAGGGTTTGTATAATAACAGGAGAAATCGGAAGGCGCGAATCTCCATTTCCAAGACCAAAAACAAACTGGAATGTCGCATCACTAAGCAAATACCAACGTACGCCTTCCGAACCAGGAATTTCACGAATGTAGCCCTTGAGCAAAGTAGTGTATCCCCCTCTTAAGCGACAGATGTTCAACATCGGGAAGGAAAGCAATGCTCATTTTGTCTGAAATTCAAACAGGGGATCGCTGATCTTCTTGACAAAAGCGTGTGCGACACAACAACGGCAACATTATCTCTCCCTGTGATCTAATGTTTTCATGGAGATGTTCACTCACTATTCAAGCCAAGGGAGTAGGTTTGATTTTTGAGATTGGTGGGGACACAAAAGTGCTCCAAGGCAGCACTATGAAAGTTTACTTTTTTTTTTTTTTACATTAGCAATCATAATTTCACGTCATGCATATGTTGTAGAGTAAAGTAACTAAAATGAAAGCAAAGGAGACCACTTGAAAGAGTTCTCATCTTTACTGTTTAGTGTAGTACAACTGTGCATCATACTGTCAATCAACATAGCCTACTGTCCATCAACAACATCAGAAATACATTCATGCAATACAACATTGTAAATAAACATAAATGAACTGTAATATCAAATCAATCAATCAATCAATGTTTACTTATATAGCCCTAAATCACTAGTGTCTCAAAGGGCTGCACAAACCACTACGACATCCTTGGTAGGCCCACATAAGGGCAAGGAAAACTCACACCCAGTGGGACGTCAGTGACAATGATGACTATGAGAACCTTGGAGAGGAGGAAAGCAATGGATGTCGAGCGGGTCTAACATGATACTGTGAAAGTTCAATCCATAATGGATCCAACACAGTCGCGAGAGTCCAGTCCAAAGCGGATCCAACACAGCAGCGAGAGTCCCGTTCACAGCGGAGCCAGCAGGAAACCATCCCAAGCGGAGGCGGATCAGCAGCTTGTGTTCAAATCACTCACAATTTTTCCCTTCATCTACTTCTGGATTTTTTTTTTTTTTTCCCCCCTTGGCCTCAGTCTGCACCCCGCACTCTAGGGCCTAGGCTAAGACCGATTTTTTAATTTTATTTTAATCTTCTATTTTTTTCTCCCCCCCCTTGTTTACCTGTATGTCATCTTTTTTGTAAGGGGCGCTGGAAGCCGGCAGACCCGTCAGCGATCCTGTTCTGTCTCCCTGTAATGTTTGTCTGATCTTGAATGGGATTGTGCTGAAAATTGTAATTTTCCTGAAGGAACTCTCCTGACGGAATAAATAAAGTACTATCTAATCTAATCTAATCTAACTTCTTTCTATTGCTGCTTTTGTACTGTAAATATGTTACATGAAACTAAAAAAAATTCAAAAAATAAAACGGAAAGGTGAAATCCGGCGATGTGATTGGCTGTTAACCGTGATTTAAATATTGAGCACGGCTACTATTCTAAAGCCTTATCACAGCGCAGGCTATCACTCCGCCTCAGGCACGCACGACTGCTATGAATGGAAGTTGTTGTCATGTATCCATGACAACGGAATGTTGCAGTCCGTAGAAAAAGACAGCTAATGTTTTTACGATGTTAAAAAAACGGACTAAAGTAGTTGAATTCACATGTTTAAGGTTAACTTTCACCTATGGGGAGGGTTAACAATGGTAGAGGGGACTGAGCATTGACTTTCACCTGGAAAAAAAGCGGAGGAAAAGACGAGATGCAGTGCTAATTTGGAGCTAACGTATGGATAGGTGGGACTGTTTTTTCCACAGTGAGGAGTGACAGCGGGGACAGCCAATCACACGTAAGTTAGCATGAAAGCGGCAACCAATCAGGGAGCGATATTTAGGTTAGAGCCGGGACTTCTAGCAGAGACCGACATTTAACCCTTTCTGTGCCATAATCATTGACTAAACATTACGGGCAACGCTTGTATTGTTAGTGACTACACAGTAGCGGCTGGATATTGGTAGGGACGTGTCCCTAGCGTCCCTACCCAATTCTACGCCCTTGATTCAAGCAATCAGGAGTGGGACCACTTCACGTCAGGGGACCCGTGATGCAAAACCAACTTTTTTAGCTATAGGGCCACTAGGGCTCTTTGGCGCCGCCCTAGTGGCTCTCTGGAGCTTTTTCAAAAATGTATTAAAAATGGAAAAAAAAAAAAAGGAAAATAAAAAACATTTTTTGTTTAAATATGGTTTCTGCAGGAGGACAACATGAAACAAACCTCTGTAATTGTTACAAAGCACACTGTTTATATTAAACATGCTTCACTGATTGGAGTATTTGGCGAGGGCCGTTTTGTCCTACTAATTTTGGCGGTCTTTGAACTCACCGTGATTTTTTTTTACATGTACAACTGTCTCTGATAACCGCCTGATAACTTCCAGATTTTCGAATTGACATTGTGGAGGAAAAAAAAAAACAGTCCTCCTTTCCATCAAAAACCATCTGAAAGTGGTTGTTTTTTGGCATCTTATTTGTCCAGCTTCCATACTCGTTTTTATACACTTGATGGCAAACTCCGAAATGTTTCTGAAACTCGTATTTTATCAGCACAGGCAGGATGGAGGAGCACTTTCATTGGGAAGTTTGAGACAGGACCTCAGATGTCGGGAACCCCCTCTTCCAAGTTACCCTTAGTTAAAACGTGCAGGGGTTACCCTTTTACCATGAATTGATTTACGTTAAACAAGTTGAAAAACTTATTCGGGTGTTACCAATTAGTGGTCAATTGTCCACAACATGTACTGTACTATGCAATCTACTAATAGAAGTTTCAATCAATCAAAAATCGAAAACAATACCCCCATTCCTATAGAAACAGCTGTTGTTATGTAAACAGGGAAAGTCCAAATAAAAGGAGGTGGTGTACAATCTTTCGCCAGAGTGTGGTGGAAAACTGTCCCCTCGCCTCTCCTTAAAATTGAGCAAAATTGAATTCTGTCTTTTTTTATTTCCTTGCTTCTTGTCTTGTTTAATAAATGTCATCCATGTTTGAGCCTGACACTTGGCTACATTTCTCCGTAGTTTCAATCAATTAATCAAAAACCAAAATAGCTGATCCATGGTACCTCTTTCTGTTGGGGGCGGTAGGTACCACAAAGGGGTAGGGGGTTGGGGGGCGCGGTTAATGACTGCTGTGATGCTAGGCTAAAAAAAAAAAGAAGTGTGTCCTCCTCCAGTGCAAACATGACAAAAACATGAGGGCACACTGTTTATATTAAACATGCTTCACTGATTCGAGTATTTGGCGAGTGCCGTTTTGTCCTACTAATTTTGGCGGTCCTTGAACTCACCGTGATTTTTTTACATATACAACTTTCTCCAACTTTCTAGGACGTGTTTTAAGCCACTTTTTTTTCTGTCTGATTTTTTCAACCAAACTTTTAACGTTGTGCGTGAATGCACAAAGGTGAGTTTTGTTGATGTTATTGATTTATGTGGAGTGTGCTAATCAGACATATTTGGTCACTGAATGACAGCACGCTAATCGATGCTAACATGCTATTTAGGCTAGGTATACGTACATATTGCATCATTATGCCTCATTTGTAGCTACATTTGAGCTCATTTAGTTTCCTTTAAGTCCTCTTCAATATATTTCTCATGACACACTATCTGTATGTAACATGGCTTTTAATTGTTTGCAGCTCCAGACAGATTTGTTTTTTGTATTTTTGGTCCATTATTGGCGCTTTCAACATTTTGGGTTGCCGACCCCTGCTCTAGGGCTTAAACGTCTGACGTGGGTGTGCTGGTGTTCTGTTAGTGTTGGACTCCTTTAGTTCCTGTTTGTGCACCTACTGAGTTTAGTCACCATTGTTACTTATGATTTTCACCTGCCTCTGTTGTTTGGGACACACCTGTGTCTCATCAAGAGACTCCTACTTAAGTCTGCCTTTGTTGACCACTCGTTCTGGCTTCATTGTTTGCCGAGTGAGTTTTCTTCCAGACTCTAGTCCGTGCTAAGCTGTAGACTTAGCATCCAGTGCGATACACCTTGTTCCGTCTGTTTGTTTTCTGTTTGTGTTCATTTACGATTAAATTATGTTGTAACCTGCAAGTCCTATCCAGAGTCGTCCTCTTGCTTCCTGGGAGAACAAACCCCGCATCACCATGCAAATCGGTCGTGACAGCTGGCCTCTGAATAGCTTATTTACACGGCTGAATGCCAGACTCAGGCCAACACAGAGGTGCTAATGCATGCGTTTATTTCCTGTCGTAACGCCCTGATATCTGGTCTTCCCAAAAAGAATATCAGAAGTCTAGAATTATTACAAAACTCAGCTGCACGCATGCTGACAAGGACCTGAGGGTGGGAACACATTACACCAGTTTTAAATGCGCTCCATAGACTCCCTGTCTGCTTTACGTTCAATTTTTATGTTCTATTAGTAGTTTTGAAATATTTTATTGGCTTTTCTTATCTATCCGACCTGCTTTTACCGTATCAACCCTCGTGGATTCTGAAATCCTTTGGTACTGGCCTTATATATATACATATATATATATATATATATATATATATATATATATATATATATAATCCGTTCATGGATGAGTATATCCGTTCATCCACCGTGTTCAATGGAGAAGTCTGATCTACAAAATTAGCAGGCAGCATATCCCTTCCCCTTCGAGCTGTCCTGGATGAACTGAAATAATGTTTTCCAATCATTTAGGAACTTGCAAGCGTACTTCTTCCTACTCGTCGTTAATTTGAGTAATTCTCCAGTTTGGATGCCTCAGAAGTCACTTTGAAGCCCTACTGGTAACTGTTTTTTCGAGTATTTGGGATCTGCATAGGTCCCGAATATGTAAACTTAAACCATGGCGGAGATAGTCATAAAACAATCTTGGCTGCCTTCATACTACCTCCAAACGGGCCGCTTGGAATTTGCCCAATTTGTAACGTTTCTCCCAATTGAGACATTGGTGGATTCTCCACCAAGTTTGATCGAGAATCCGCCATTGTAGTCCAACGCTGTAGTCTGTAGTATATATATATATACACACATATATATACATATATACACATATACACACACATATATATATATATATATATATATATATATATACATATATACACATATACACACACATATATATATATATATATATATACATATATTCACATATATACACACATATATATATACATATATACATATATACACATATATACATATATACACACATATATATATATATATATATATATATATATATATATATATATATATATATATATATATATATATATATAATTTAAATCTGTCCTTTCTAATCCATTTTTTTACCAATTGTTACTCTCTGTGTCTCCTTGCCGCTCAGGAGATCAATCATATTGCCTAAGAATGCATTTTCCCATCGATAACGAGACATCATCGCGCTCGGAATATACATGTATGGCGACTTGTCCAGGGTGTACCCCGCCTTCCGCCCGATTGTAGCTGAGATAGGCGCCAGCGCACCCCGAGACCCCAAAAGGGAATAGGTGGTAGAAAATGGATGGATATACATATATTTATATATACATACATACACACACATACATATATATATATATATATATATATATATGTGTGTATGTATGTATGTATGTTTGTATATATATATCCATCCATCCATCCATCCATTTTCTACCGCTTATTCCCTTTCGGGGTCGTGGGGGGCGCTGGCGCCTATCTCAGCTACAATCGGGCGGAAGGCAGGGTACACCCTGGACAAGTCGCCACCTCATCGCAGGGCCAACACAGATAGACAGACCACATTCACACTCACATTCACACACTAGGGCCAATTTAGTGTTGCCAATCAACCTATCCCCAGGTGCATGTCTTTGGAAGTGGGAGGAAGCCGGAGTACCCGGAGGGAACCCACGCATTCACGGGGAGAACATGCAAACTCCACACAGAAAGATCCCGAGCCTGGATTTGAACCCAGGACTGCGGGACCTTCGTATTGTGAGGCAGACGCACTAACCCCTCTTCCACCGTGAAGCCCTGTATATATATATATATATATATATATGTCTTGATTGGATTATCCAGAGAATCGTGCTCGATACCGTGGTAGAGCGCAATATGTAGGTGTGGGAAAAATCACAAGACTACTTCATCTCTACAGAACTGTTTCATGAGGGGTTCCCTCAATCATCAGGAGATTTTAATGGAAGCATTCACATACAATGGTTTATATAGGTCACAGAGTGGGTGGGTACAAGCAGGCGTAGGGTGTGGTGATTGGCTCATGTGTTACCTAGGAGGGTTTTCCGTCTGTGGCGGCATGTTGAAATGATTTCACTGCGCTTGTTGAGGGATGATAGATCGCAACAGTTACACAACAGTTACATTCATAATGAATGTAACTGTCGCAAGAAACCTGATTGCCCTCTCAACGGAAGGTGCTTACAGACATCTGTCGTTTACCAAGCAAAGGTAACACGCAAGGACATTAACACATCCGACACGTACGTAGGATTAACCGAAGGAGCGTTCAAAACAAGATGGAATAATCACAACGCCTCCTTTAGAAACCAGACTTTGCGGAATTCTACATAACTCAGCAAACACATTTGGAACCTCAAAGACAATAATGTTGAATATTCAATAACATGGCAAATTCTTGCATCCATCACACCTTACAACAGTGGTAATAAAAGATGCAACCTATGCTTAAAAGAGAAACTGTTTATTATATATCATCCAGATCTATCATCCCTCAACAAGCGCAGTGAAATCATTTCAACATGCCGCCACAGACGGAAACACCTCCTAGGTAATACATGAGCCAATCACCACGCCCTACGCCTGCTTGTACCCACCCACTCTGTGCCCTATATAAACCATTGTATGTGAATGCTTCCATTAAAATCTCCTGATGATTGAGGGAACCCCTCATGAAACAGATCTGTAGAGATGAAGTAGTCTTGTGATTTTTCCCACACCTACATATATATATATATATATATATATATATATATATATATATATATATATATATATATATATATATATATACATATATATATATATATACATATATATATATATATATATATAGGTTTTGTAACAGGTGTTTCTTTTGACGAGCAGGGAAACCTGCGAAACAGGCTTGTGGGGATGAAATAGCCTCTGTGTTTTTTCCTGACCTAACGTATATTCTGCTCTACCCCGGTATTGAGCGCTGTGTAACAGATAAACCACAGAAACCGTGTTTAGGGAAGTGTGGGGACCCCTGCTGTTGTCATTAAGCTCCTTATTTTTCTCTAACCTCTTGTTGTGGGGCAGACTGCCTTGTACATGCACATGCATCCTCCGCTGTTGCCATTTGAAATACAAAGTAAGGTATAGTTGTAATTTATATATGTCAGTAGACTCGCTATGGAAGCGCTACAAACCAAAACAAAGATGACAGGAAGAAGACGCAGTTGAAGTGGAGGCACGTAAATAAGACCACATGCAAAATGGTGCATTGTGAAGAGATAGTCAGAAAACGTGTGTAAAATTATCAAAGAACCACGTTAAAGGCCTACGCGACCACGCAGTCTGATAGTTTATATATCAATGATGAAATATTAACATTGCAACACATGCCAATACGGCCGGGGTTAGTTTACTAAATTGCAATTTTAAATTTTGCGCCAAAATATCCTGCTGAAACGTCTCGGTATGATGACACGTGCACGTGACGTCACGCATTGTTGAGGACATTTTGTTCCAGCATCATTCCCAACAAATAAGTCATTTGTTTTCATTGCATAATTCCACACATCTGTGTTGCTTAATTTTTTGCAATTTGTTCAATGGAGACATCAAAGAAGAAAGCTGTAGGTGGGAAGCGGTGTATTGCGGCCGCCTTTAGCAACACAACCACAGCCGGTGTTTCATTGAAAGATGACGGGGAAGCTTTACTATGGAACAGAGCGGTCAAGCGGACACGGTTGGATTGGACCACACACACAAAGTATAGTGTATTATGCAGTGATCATTTCGAAAGATCGTGTTTCGAAAAGGGTCCCTTGCGAAGTGCAGAGATGGGCATTGACTGGTGCTGAAGAAAGATGCGGGGCCGACCTTCAGGTTGTACAGGTACGACCATATAATCTCACTAAAACACTAGTAACACAATAAGCAGATAAGGGATTTTCTAGAATTATCCTAGTAAATTTGTCTAAGAACATATGAATCGCTCCCACTGTATAGTCTATTTTTTTTCTAGTCCTTCACTCTCACTTTCCTCATCCACGAATCTCTTATCCTCGTTAAAATCAATGAGGAAATTGTTGCTTTTTCGGACCGAATCGCTCTCGCTGCTGGTGGCCATGATTTCAAACAATGTTCAGATGTAAGGAGCTCTACAACTTGTGACGTCACGCGCATATCGTCTGCTACTTCCGGTACAAGCAGGGCTTTTTTATTAGCGACCAAAAGTTGCGAACTTTATCGTCGATGTTCTCTACTAAATCCTTTCAGCAAAAATATGGCAATATCGCAAAATGATCAAGTATGACACATGCAAACCCCGTTTCCATAAAGAGTTGGGAAATTGTGTTGGATGTAAATATAAACGGAATACAATGATTTGCAAATCATTTTCAACCCATATTCAGTTGAATATGCTACAAAGACAACATATTTGATGTTCAAACTGATAGACGTTTTTTGTTGTTGCAAATAATCATTAACATTAGAATTTGATGCCAGCAACACATGACTAAGAAGTTGTGAAAGGTGGCAATAACCACTGATAAAGTTGAGGAATGCTCATCAAACACTTATTTGGAACATCCCAAAGGTGTGCAGGCTAATTGGGAACAGGTGGGTGCCATGATTGGGTATAAAATAAGCTTCCATGAAATGCTAAGTAATTCACAAACAAGGATGGGGCGAGGGTCACCAATTTGTAAGCAAATTGTCGAACAGTTTTAGAACATCATTTCTCAACGAGCTATTGCAAGAAATTTAGGGATTTTACCATCTACGGTCCGTAAAATCATCAACAGGTTCAGAGAATTTGGAGAAATCACTGCACGTAAGCGATGATATTACGGACCAGGCTGTACTGCATCAAAAACTGACATCAGTGTGTAAAGGATATCACCACATGGGCTCAGGAACACTTCATAAAACCACTGTCAGTAACTACAGTTGGTCCCCACATCTCTAAGTGCAAGTTAAAACTCACCTTTGCAAAGCGAAAACCATTTATCAACAACACCCAGGAACGCCGCCGGCTTTGCTGGGCCCGAGCTCATCTAAGATGGACCGATGCAAAGTGGAAAAGTGTTCTGTGGTCTGACGGGTCCACATTTCAAATTATATTTGGAAACTGTGGACGTGGTGTCCTTTGGAACAAAGAGAAAAATAACCAACCTGATTGGTATACTGGCTCGTACATGCACATGCATCCTCCGCTGTTGCCATTTCTAATACAAAGTAGGGTATAGTTCTAATTTATATATGTCAGTACACTCGCTATGGAAATAAAACCACATGCAAAACGGCGCATTGTGAA